>NC_134366.1:41143282-41443667 GCF_035582795.1 Mycteria americana | reverse complement strand
ATATGACTGAAGTTTCTATCAGGTTTTCTTATTTTATAACACTTGCCAAAATTAAAAGCAACTATTTAAAAAAAAGGCTTATTTTTTCCTTAATATCAATAGAATTGTAAATAGGATAACTTTGATTGTTTTCTTTAAAGCAAAATACTATTTATTATGCAGACAATAAAGATGCATTAAAAAAATAAGAAATGTCATGCTGTTTCCGTTGCTGATTCATAATAGATAACCAAATATGTAACAGACAGAATTCCGAGTTATTACTATATTGGAAAGCAGCATTCATAAATTCAACAGACCTATACTAGAATATCTAGAAAAAGCATGACTAAAGAGGCAAGAATGAATGTATGTCAAATATGTAATCTACTAGCTGAAAAACAGACAATGGCTAGGCAGAATTTAGCTGAATTTTGTGCTTGCATTCAAGATATTTTTTGCTATCCTTTTTTCTGCCTACAGGAGCTATACCACCAGTTGGCACAAAGAAAGATAAAAGTCTAGAAATAAACCAATTAAAAAGAAATAAGGTGGAATCACATATATGCTCTTAAAATACTTGTTTAATGCTTAGCTAGAATGAACCAGAAAACAGCATATTTTAGATTAGAATTTGTAGATATTTTTCCTCCCAATCTGTGCCCTCTGTTGTATGCTCCAGAGCTTAGAGCTGTTTTCACCTTTAAGAACAATTGGTTTGGCCAGTTGTCTGGTTTCCCAGTAGAAAATGAGGAACATCCCTTGTAATTTGTTTGGTATTGCTAATAGCAACCTGAGCTTTATTATATTAAAAAAGCCCACAACTCAGTCATTAAAATTTAATAAATTCTAAACACCAGCCTCTCCCAAGGACAAGAATTAAGCCCTGTTTTGTCAGAAAATGCCTTTCTGGGGGAAAAAAAAAAGAATTGTTTTTATTGCTTCTTGGTTGCCTTTTAAAATTTATTTGTCTATTTATTTATTTTGTTATCAAGAAGCCTGGCTAAGCTGCAGTAAGACTTAATGATCCCAACTGGAGGAAGAATCTACCACTTTTCTTGTGCAATCTTTGTGATTATGTTTCATTTACACTGCGGATACACTGAAGGAAGCAGTCCTTCCCCCTGCTTCAGAAACTGAGTATTTTCATTTTGAAGAGAGTAGCTTCTCCTCCTTTGGGGGGACAGGGAAGGGAAGCTCTTGTAAGAGGCAGAACACTGCTTTTAAGGCCTCAAAAGAAAAGTAGATACTTATTAATTATAAGTCCTGTCTGCAAAGACAGATTTTTGAATCTTCAGGAATATCATCGTTTCTTTTTGAAAATGACACATGTTGATAGTGTTCTAGCGAGTCAAAGATTGTGCCTGCATGGGTCTTATCTTCCTTTGGGACTTCATTACCGCTTGAGGGATGACATAGGTGTCAAGGAGGCCTCTTGTTCTTTGTATCAGTCTGGCTATAACCAGCCCGCCCTTGGGGTTTTTTTGATGAATAATGATGTCTACACTGTAGACGCTTCTGCATAGACACAAGAAGTAATGAGAAAAAATAAACTGTTACCAAGCCCACAAAGATATTGTGCAAATATTTGCCTATTCGGAGTTTCTCATAGGATTATTCAGAGTTATGAACATCTGCTACTGCTCTCTAGATATATAAAATAGCACATGTTTTTCAGGGCTGGTGGATAGCAAAATAATTTCCATTTTTTTTCATATAATTGTATTATATGTTGTAAGAACCTTCTTATGAGTTCTTTTCTTTATCAAATCAGATATCGGACTCTCTCACTGCCTGCTATATATGCAATCTGTAATATATAATGCAAAATTATATGGGTGGGGTGATGGGGGTGTCAAAATCTGTGTCACTTAGCAAACCATTTCATGACTATGACATCATAGTCACAGGCCTAGAAAAATTGGTTGAAACACCTGAATGGCTGAATTGTTTTAATGTCACAACTCCAGCTACCAAACAGATTAGCTTTTCCTAACTGTTGTAAAATCATTCAGTACATTTACAAAAACAGTTACGAGTTTCTTGAGCAATATTCAGCAAAGAAAGGACAGAATATATATAATCAAGATAAAGGTTTTTTCCTAATTTGCATCTTGTTGTGATGAGAATATATAAAAAGATGGCATAATAGCGCTGCCAGTGTGATTGCACACACATTAATGGTTATAATCATAAATCACTTAATGATTGCTGGGTTTAGAGCTACCATGAGGAAACACTGAAACTTTATCTCCCTGTTTTTGTGTCTTTCTGTTTCTCTATCTGTTACTCATTAGAGGCTGAAATAGTTACACGATTGCCAGCTCCTGTAGTTAAAATCTCCTGAGCTTTTCTTCCAAGATTGCTTAAACAGCACTTTCAATCTTTCTATAACCAGACAGCTACAGTTTCTACTTGTTACTGGGAAATCTGGCTACAGCTCCTCCTTGTTTTACTGAAAAGTGACATGGCTATGGAAGTCCTGGAGCCTTTTCCACCATTACACCTTACTTGGACTTTAATGCAGATGGAGCACATCATTATATACACTCTCAGACTTGCAAATGAACGAAGAAAACAAAGTTAAAAAGTTTTCCTAGAGATTTCTGTGTGGGTAGGGTAGTTACATGGTCTAGCGCTAAGTATCCAACTTTGGCACTCCAGGATCAGGAAACTCCCGATGACTTACTTTTAATTCAGTTCAAATCTCTTATTCAGTTTTGTGTGCAATGAAAAGTTCAAACAGCACAAGGAAGAGGATAATGGATGACCAGGGCTGTATCTTTCTGCAGCCTCACCTTTTTAATGCTGGCTTAAAGTGTCAGGAAATCTACAAACTAAGGCACTTTTGGTGGACTGTGGCTGAAAATGCGATAATGTTTTAGGTCACAACTGAAAGGCACTTGGCAAGCCATAGTGGGGAAACTCATGCTATTTCACCCCACAGTTCACCTGACCCTAAATACTGTTACTGATCCATTTTCAAAAGCATTAAGTTCACATTCAGTTGCAAATTTGCAGTCATTTAAAACACCCAAGGAAAAAGAGAGTGAGAAACCGATTTATTCAAATGAATCAATCTACTGTTTAACTATGGAAAAGCTCTCCAAACCCAAAATTTCCATAAAGCTGCAGAAGTCATAGACACATGCAAAAGTAAAATCTCCCTTGGGGGAGTGGGGAGAGAGAGAGAGTGCACACAAGATACAGTGTCACAGCTGCCAAACTCTCCCATAGCACCATTCCCAAGAAATAATGCTATATTTAAAAAAAAAAAAAGTCATATTTTCATACCCACAAACTGTACTTCTGAAAACCTTCTTCTTACTATTCTGTGAGAGTAAACCATCAGTTAACTAATTTCTGTGTGCAAGTTATATTCATGAAGACCAGGTATTTTTTAGGTGAAGCAGAGCAAGTGAGTGGTTGACCAGGCACACTTCCTACTGCCATAGGTATCTCCCTTCATTTGGTGAGCCCTCTTTTTGTGGTGGTACAATTTTTGGCCACCTTATTCCTGCTCTTTATCCTTATTGATAAGTAAAATGGTTGAATCAGAAATGAGATGCACGTGACCGAGGTTAGTTCTGCTGCAAGAGAAATACTAGTGGGAGGGCATAGTTAACCCAAGGATGTAGGAAAAAGTGACACCGATAAGCTGTCTTAGGTTCTCTCTACGTGCTTGTGACACTGGATGCTCCTCAGTGTCAGGCTCTTTTTTTTCTCTCCCTTTAATTTTAAAATCATGGGTTATGCCATGAAAATACAGTGTGTATTCAAAAATTCTGCAAATATTTTCCTCTTTAAAGCAGAAAAGATCCTTTGATATGTCCTGCACTGCTTTAAATCCCATCTTCCACAGTGAGTGTGAGGAGGTTCTTTTCCTGTCTGTGCAGTCACCTTCAAGGCTGGTGTAGGCTTGCTCTCAGCAGAGTCTGTACATCACCCAGCCGACTCTAATTGGGAAGAGTTGTCCCTGATTTTATAAAAGCTGAATGTGTGTGCAATTGATATGGTGATCCCCAGATTTGTCGGCATACAGAAAAGCATGAAGCAATACATCGTGGAGGTTCATCAAGGTCCCTGACAAAACTGGAGAGGAGAATGCAAATCAGCTTCAAACCCTATCTTTACATGGAGTTATACTCCTTTTCAGATTAAGCATTCCTCCCCAAAGAAAATGTGTTGGTTATACAAACTAATCTTTGAGCTCTCAGAACAGATGTGTACTCTCTCAGCTGCTGTCTTCAGCAGCAGGAAGTTTGGGGACATTTCAAGAGACAAACAAATGAGGTGCCCTGATTATTTTCCTCTCTACAAGTTTGCATTTATATATTTACACCCTTCTACTGCAATTGTTTAAAGAGCATTGCTGTGGAAACACTTGTGCCAAAGGACACCTAGTAAGAAGCTTATGTAGAAAAATCAACCTCTATAACGCATTCATTGAGTGTTTGAGCTGAAAAAGGACTTTGGCCCACTGTTCTTGCATGCATTAGAGCAGTTCTGTGAGCCTAGAGGTTCCTCAGGCCAGCAACGCTCTCCCTGGGTGACTGCTGGGGCACAGAACTCACCACAACCTTCTGCACAGAAACACACGTGAGTGGGCATGAGCAGGGAAGCTGTAGCACGGGAGTGGCATGCACGCAGGGCACCCATTGACACTTTTCTTCACAAACCAGCCAAGCAACAGGCCACTTTTCGTAACAGTGAGTGTCTGCCTATGCTACAAGGAGGATAACTGCCACACAGGGTGTGGAGTTTTTAAGCTCTGGAGCTCTTTGTGGTGTCTGCCCAAACAGGTAACCTTTTTTGCCTTTTACGCTTCCTTGGCATTACATTTGTTCCCTGTCTTGATAGTATCCTTGTCCCCGGTCATGTGCTTTCAATGGTACTTCTCTCTGTGTGTAAGGAGAAGCACAATACAAAGACAAATACCTGAACTGTTAAAAAACAAACTGAAAGTTTGGCTATCACTATACGCTCCAATGGTTAAGTCAGAAAAGGAGAGCTGTCATAAAATATTTTCACTATTAAAATCTGAATATAAATATTTGCTACATAGTATCAGTGAAAGTACTTTGGTAAGTCTATACTGAAGTCTTTCAGCAGTGCTTTATCTGGAATTTCTTGTTGTTATGTCACATTAAATTGCTCATTTAAATGGAAAAACACAGTTGCAGTGTGATGAGAAACAACTGTTTCTCATTTTGAATGTGTGTGACAACATTCTTAACTAAGAAGTAATAATCAGTGATCTATGAAATGAATGTTCATTAGGCTAGCATGTGACCTTCTAGAAAAGGTATAGTTAAATACCTTTATTTGGACACATGCTTTACATAAATATGAATTATTTTTAAACATAAGTAAAAAATGACAAAACATTAAAGAAGAATGTTCTCTCATAGATGATGTTTTCTATGGAAAAATTAGAAGCAGAGAACATGTTCACTGTTTATGATCTGATCAATTGATAAACAATTCATATAGGTAATGACTGACTTATCAAACAAATGGAATGAGTGGTCCTTTTAATGTAATCTGTGTGTTATTTCTTTACTGTGACAAAATTATGAGAACTGGCTAAAGTATGAGAAACATCTTAAAGGTAACAATAGCTGCAGAGACCTTTAAAGATACTTACATCACTTTCATGGCCTTCTCTTAAATTGTATGTGAGATCATGTTGTATGTCTTCAACAAACTTGTGAGCGTACTCTGGGTAAAGGTCGAGCACTTCAAAGAGACCTTTGAGGATAATGCATTGGAGGTCACAGTACGTTAGAGCTTTAACATCTGCATTTGTTTTAATAACTTGATCCCTAATGGATAGGTTTGCTCCAATTAAATCTCCTTTACCTAAAAGAAAATACGAAATTAATAATCTTCAAAGCATGAATTCTTTACTTCTTTTTTGAATCATAAATCTGTTTAACATAATTGCTAAATCTTAAATCCCATTGTTACTACCTCATTGTTTAATTAATAACATTCTAAAGGATCTTTGTCTAAAAGCTGTCTTTTTTTTGCAGGTGCAATCTTATATGCAATTAATAGGAGGTACACAGACTAATTTCCAGACATTTAACTACCTGATTTAAGGGAGCAATCAAGTAAATATGTATATAAAGTTAGGATTTCTACTAGTAATTAATAGCAGGTGCAATGTTGTACTTCAAAAAGTGAACATTATGTTTCTAGCTTGTTTTTTTTATTAGAACAAACAGGTGTTAAGATAGCATTTTAACAATGACACAATTAAGTATAGATCGTCAGTTCAAATGACCCTTTTACTTAGAATTTGGATTGCAAAACATGCGAAATCTATGATAGCTATGGCTGCACAGCTACACTTCATGATGTAGCTGTGCCATCTTGTCAAGAAAAAAGAATTAATTTTTAAGCCATTACCATTGTCGTTTATGGGCAAGACTGCCTTAGAATAATGGATGTATTAAAACCCACAACTGATCATATATTGAAGAACACAAAAGTTTTACAATTAAAAGCTTCCATAAACATCTGATCTGAGGTATAAAGTCCAAAGAGCGACCATTGACCCAGAGGTCTTCCTCAAAAGTTAATGCAGATTGTCTTTGTTAAAGACTTGGACAGCATGATGGAGTGCATTTTTGGCAAGTTTATGGGCAATACCAAATGGGAGGGAGTGGTTGATATGCTGAAGGGCAAAGATGCTATTCAGGGGAACCTCCATGAATGAGAAAAGGCCTGAGAGGAACCTCAATGAATGAGAAGAGGGCTGAGAGGAACCTCATGAAGTTCAACAAAAACAAATACCAAGTCCTGCACCCAGGATGGAAATCTCCCTGCAGCAGTATGGGCTGGGGACCAACCAGCTGAAAAGCAGCTCTGCAGGAAAGGACCCAGGGATCCTTGTAGACAACAAGTTGAACACAAGCCCTTGCAGCAAAGAAGGCCAAGAACATCCTGGGCAGCGTTAGCAAGAGTGCAGCCAGCAAGTCCCAGGAAGCGACTCTTCCCCTCTATATGTCACTTGTCAGACCACAGCTGGAGTACCGTGTCCAGTTTTGGGCTTCCCAGTACAAGACAGAATATTGACATACTAGAGTGAGTCCAGAAGAGGCCACCAAGATGATCAGGGACTGGAGAACCTAGTGTTCAAGGAGAGGCTGAAAAAAATGGGTATTGTCGTGCCTTAAGACAAGGCACTATTGCAGTCTTCAACAGCCTAATGGAAAAGTGTAGAGAAGACAGAGCTAAACTCCTCTTCAGGGTGCACAGTGAAACAAGATGTACTGGGCACAAGTTGTAACAAATGAAACTGTGATTAGAAATCAGGAAATGAAAGTCACCATGAGGCTGGTCAAACAGTGGGACAGGCTGCCCAG
The DNA here is from genome assembly GCF_035582795.1 of Mycteria americana. Classification (NCBI taxonomy): domain Eukaryota; kingdom Metazoa; phylum Chordata; class Aves; order Ciconiiformes; family Ciconiidae; genus Mycteria; species Mycteria americana. Next base: position 41,436,315 of record NC_134366.1, on the reverse strand, counting down.
AGAAGCTGTGGAATTGCCATCCTTGGAGATGTTAAAAACTTGTCTGGACATCGCCCTGAGCAAGCTGAGCTAATTTGGCCCTGCTTTAAGCAGGTTTAGGTTGGGTGGCTTCCAGAGGTCCCTTCCAATCTTACATTATCCTGCGATTAATAAGTGAAGGCTGTAAAATCTGAAAATCCACCCAGCATGTGTTTCCAACTGGATATTGCACAGGAAATTGTGTACTTGAAGAGTAAGTTAAACTAAGCAGCCAACCGTCCCTGAAGCTGCTTAAATAAGATAATTTTATACTTTAAAATACTACAGGTAATTTTTTCTCTTTACATGGCGTTTGTACAACTTTCTCAAAAGTGCTTATCATAAACCCAGCGTAGGAAGGGATTTTCTTTTATGCTAGGCATACACATACATTAATGCTACTTTGGGGGTCTCTTAAAAATTGCAATTACTATAAATAAGCACTAGTACTAGTTTAGGTCAATCTGGGAAAGGTAAATCTGATTGATAGATGACAGTAACATTTGTCATTGCTCATCACATGATGTAGTGCTTACATAACCAAATGCAGTGTAAAGCTAAGCAATAATTCACTTTTACATTTTACTGTAAATATCAACAATTCTTTAGATTTCTTTGACTATATTAAGCAGAGGGCTAGCAATGTTAATCTATTGCTGGCTGTGTAAATAGGGACACAGGAAAAAATATTTCATATATACCAAAACTGATCTTTAAACATCTTAATTAGAAACTTTTTAGACATACAAACAGTATTAGTATCAATAATGCATAACTAAGTTGGTAAAAATGTTAGATTTGTATTTGATCTTAGTTACAGTGTTTGATGAAATAACGTCAGCCCGAAAGACACTACAATTGATCTGGTAATGCTAATGTATGTTTCTTTTCAAATGAAAATCATGTAGCAAAGGCTGTAGGTAGGTAGCTGAAGTTTCGTGTAGAATTACTGCAGCAGTGAAATGATTGTACCTTGAATACCAACATTTGTTACATAAACAGAATCATGTAAGTTATTCTTAGTAGCTCTTTCTTTCTTTCTTTTTCATTGGAGAACAAACTTATTTATAAATGTTTATGCTAACACATCTTGTTTGTTACTATATATGGGACATGCAGTCAAAGTTATAAATTTCTTCTCTTTATGGATAGCTTTTAAATCACTTATGGCTAATATTTTTAACAAATCCAAGATGTATGTTCAAACAGTACATAACTGTTATATTGAAAAATATTTTCCTATTAAAAATATCCTGTCATTATTAAATATCAAGTAACAGTCTATAGAGAAACCAAACAGCTGTATTTAATCAGAGCATTTCATTGTATTGTTGCTGAATTGCTTGTTAGTGAGAATGGTTCAGTAAACAAAGACTAATCCACTAGAATTAGAATCATGACAGAATTATAAAATAGCGGTCTAGGATCTGTAAGTAACCCCGCACTGCCAGGGCAAAACCTGCTTTCTTGGATTTACATCACATCAGTAACACAGTTTCTCGTAGGGACCTACAGGTTTCATGCATTCACCTTCTGCTGGTGTTAATTAGGTTTAAATGATGAAGCTCCCATTCACTGTAATGAAACATTATTTCATTGTATTATGTTTATGTTTTTGCATTATAATTTCATTAACTTCTCTCAGAAATCTACTAATCTCTTTCTTATTGTTTTCATTGTCACCATTACACAATGATGCTTTCATTAACATTTTCAGAAGTGCCTGAAAATGGAATCATTAATAAAATCATAGTTCCAATGGGGGTAGCTCTTGACCTTTTGCTATATTTAAGCTTACGGTTTTTCTAAGGCATATTTTATAGCTTTGATCTATGTGATCCCATAAAATCAAGGCATTCTAAAAGTTCCTAATTACAAATGAGTGATGGAGTGATGTGGACTGTCAATCCAATGGAATTAAAGAGTTATGAAACAAATAGGATATGTATCACATTCATATTCTAAAGAAAGACCAACCAAATACATGCTAGTAAAATAAAGGAAATTCAGTTACAGAAGAACAGAAGCTTGCATTATCAACAGTCTAGTGCAATCCCACAAAACAGGAAGGGAAGGAAAAAGGGAAATGTTCTTTTTAACTCTGCTTTATAAGAATATTAAAAGTTATTAGAAAGAAGAATACTTTGAAATCTAAAGAGGTATTAAAATAATAATAAAAGAATTCTTTACATTTAGAGTAAAATTTTATATTTTACTTTATCAAAACACTTTATAAACATTAACTCAGACAAGTCTAATCATCCTGTAGCTGAAGATAAAGGTAATCTCTTTAGTAGGCATTATTGAGGCCAATCACTGAAATTTACAGATAGAGATGCTTACCCCTAGATAAGCCAAAGCAATCATCTAGCAAACAACAACTAAACAAAATTTATTAGAACAGAACCTCTGGCCTTTCTCTGTTCTGATATACTCAGATGACTGCTGGCAGGATCAATTAGCTTGAAGAAGTAACTCTTTGGGGAGCAGAGCCAACCATGCTTGTTTTTCATCACATGGCTGTCCTGCAAGAGTTATTTATATGCATTCATCAAAGAATGAGAGTAGGCTCACATTGCTTTCTTTCATTTGGGAGCATTAGTGGGAGCACTGCCTGGCCACTAATTTTCATGAAAGATTTAGGAACTAATAACCAATGTCCTTTGAGCTATCAATATGATCATCAATTTTAGTTGAAAGCAGCAAATTGTATCAAAAGCTAGCAAGTACCTCCTTACATGCAAAGGAGAGAGAATAAGAAAATGAGGATACAAATGAAGTATTGCACAGCTATCACTCTAGCAATTGAAAGATCCTTAGGACAAAAAATAAGTAAGTTTAAAGTAAAAAAATTAATTAGGGATGTCCATAGGTATGAATAGCAGATTAAAATTGAACTAATTCTTTCTCATCAGACTACTAGGACACACTAAGCCATCAGTTAGTAGTGAAGGTCCTCCTACACTGGAGGACCATTCTTTCTCTTTGAAGCTATCATTATGAGCATACCGAGAATCGCCAGCACCGTGCTGTCCTTCAGGACTTCCATGGAACCTGAGCACACAAAGTAGATCGCTTGCAGGGCATCTCCCTGCCGGAGGAGGTATTCCCCAGGAGCACAGAAGGAGGTTTTGATATGCAGAGAGAGAGACCTGAGGCAACCACGGCTGGCACACTCGAAAAGGGAGAGCTGCAAAATCTCCTTGTTCAAGTGCATGGTGATGTCTGAACGCAGCTCATCTGGGAAGTCTTTTAAAAGCTGTCCAAAAAAGAGAAAAAGGGGCAAAACAGAGAAGAAGCGTAAAATAATTTGTTTCCTCTTTTGCAGAAGTGATTTGATTTAGTAGTGCTGCATGTCGTACTGATGCAAAGATTTCCCTTTGATTTGTCTTATCCCCTTCATAAGACGTGTGCTATGTCTTCATAAATCTTTAGGCTGATAAACACTGATAAATTCCAGGAAAAAACATTAATAAAAATGTGCCTTTATACAAAAACAATAAAAAAAAAAGTCAACAACACTGTGTGTAGGAATTCCCCCTAATGCACAATTTAACCTTGTCCAAGTTCTCAGCTGTTAGAACACAATAGGCTGTTCAGGTATATACCGCTGTATACAGTGGCATATACACTGAAAATAGAGCAAAAATAAACTTTGTTTAGATTTTCTTTAAAATGCTTGTATAAAATTCATCAATAGGCTATATTGCTGCTTCTATGGCAAAACCACCGGAAGAGGAATAACACAAAAAACCCTTCTATGTAGTAAACCTCTAAGGGTTTTTTTTTTTGGGGGGTGGGGTTGTTTTTGTTTTTTTTTGTTTTTTTGTTTTTTAATGATGCAATTGGACACTGAAGGACAGTTGGGAAAGGAATGGAGACAAGGTGCATGTTCAGTAGAAGAACCTATGGAAACTAAAAGACCATAAAGTCTTCCTATTTTTCCTTAGTCTTAATTTTAGGCAAATTCCCAACGTAGCCTGGCCAAAACTTAATGCTATCTATATATGTTTTACAGAAGGTCCGCTGCAGGATGGCAAAACTGAGAGAAAGTTTTCTTCTTTCTGCTCAGAGTCAGTCTTCTGAGAATGGCATATAACTGCTCAAATCATCAAACATTTCAGGTGGAGCTTTTAAAAAAATGTTTAAGTGGTTTCAAGTGTCTGTCCCATTGATGCAACTTATACTGCCTGCCTATGGGCAGAACTCTGGACCATGCGAGCTGCAAGCCCACAAGCATAGTTTCCTTTGTAGTTTGAGGGGATCTGGCATGTGAGCAATGCAATCAGCCAACACTTGACCAAGTGGGCTTAGACAAGGCAGTTTGTGGATGGGAGGCAAATCATGAAATATTGATGGTCTCTCCAGAGGCTGCTGTTGTAGTACAGCAGTCACTCACTTTCAGTGCTACTAAAGATACAGAAGCTGAAGGTGATCCTTAACCGAATCTAGGAAAGCTTTGACATCTAAGTGGTTTTTGTGCCTTTGTAAATCTTACTAGGCTCCTTCTGTTGCTAGGATGCTGTTGAAAATCCCATTCTTTGTGCTGTGCACACCACAAAAAGAACTTATGAGGAAAAGAAAGTTCTCAAACCCAAATCTTTCTGCTTATTTCCACATTATCTTTAGAGGCCACTGAGTTTTATAATGACACATATAACAAGAACTCTGAAGGGAATGGTTCATTCAAATAACACTCCAGCAGAGAGAAGCCATTATTCCTCCTGCAGTATAGTAACACATAACCTGGATAAGTCATTTAAAACAAGCAAGCAAGGACACGACCAGAAATCTGTCTTTTGATTTCACTCTCTGTTACATTGTGAAATACTTAAAAATATAGGGAAATGAATAACATAAAAATTCAGGCCAAACCACTTGCTTACAGTATTGCAAAGAATAAAAGAAAATGAAGGAGGGAGGAAAGGGCAATAAAGAAGTCCCTCTTTTAAAAAACATCTAAAAAACCCAGTAGATTTTTTGTTTGGTGAAAGACAAAACTGCTCACTGGGGTGTTTCTGCTGGCATCATCCAAAAGGTTTCTGATGAATGCCTTTTCAGCATTTCAGAATTATGGAGGACTTTGAATTTTTAATATATGATATGATGTTCTAAACCAGATTTTTCAATAGCGTACCCTCTTCCTGGGATAACCTAGCTTTATTTTTAGGCATATTCTTTTTTATATGCAACTTCACACAAAACACAGCATCACAAATGGAAAATTACTCCCCCTCCCTGACTCTAAGTCCATAGTCAAAACCATCGAACACACGACCTCCCTTGTTTGGTTACCTCATTGGAATCAATTCCATTATTGACAGACCACGTGGTTTGGAAATATTCAAGCATCCTTTGCTTTAGCTGCTGTGGCAGGTGATGGACCCGTATAAAGTCCTTCAGATCCTTGGTTCTTGTGTGATAAAGGGACCATCTGGAGTACATCCTCTGAATTATGGCAGTCACATTGCCAAACACCAAGGCATGCATCAGAGCTAAAGGGGACAGAAATTATATGCAATGTGGAGTGACTTGTTGATCATTAAAATGTAACACAGAAAATAAACAGGATCACAGAAAACCAGTTTCCTGCTTGATAGGTGCAGTAAAGCTTTTGAATACAAGACTCCATGAGTAATATACAGTAGTATTCATACGATTATTCTTTTCCATTTTTTGTGTCACTAGCAGTCACAGTCATAGGACAGGGTAGAACCACATCTGATGTTGTCTAGTCAGGGTACCAAGCAAAAGAATGCCCAAGCCAAATTAACTTTATGGTCTAAGAAGAAAGGAAGCAGGTGAACACATGTAGGCAGGCATGTTCAAGAAATAATGAGAAACTATTAATCAGTATGAAAACTAGACTCAAATGATCAGTTAGCAACTACATAGAATGTAATAGATTTCAGAGACCTCATATAAATACAAACAATTACTAATGGGGACCATGTGTAGTGGAATGAGATTGCAAACAACATTTAGAGATGTATCATATTCTGGGAAATAAGATATTTTTAAAAAGATGGAAAAAACCCATTGTAAATGGGTTTTGTAGAAATTGTAGAAATTCAGGTTAAAAAAAAAGATAAATTCAAACTGACAAGCTGATATCTTATGTTACTTGAGAAGGTCAAATACGGTGTGAAATTGTTTATCAGAAAGTTCTGACATCCTGGAGTTTGTCTGCAATTAGAGACTGGCTTGGGAATAAAAAGACCAGAAGCAAAATTGAAGAAATGCTTACAGATACAGGTCGTCTGGGTTTGTCTGTGCAGAAATGTGCTTGCTGATTATCAGTGGGGAAAAATCACTGCTAGATTGTCTGTCATGTGGTATTGATCTGAGGTATATAATATACACATTTACAAATTGTTTATTGAAAAAACTATTAAAGAACTTGATTATTACTCTTAAGGGACATCTATCTTTATAGTGCTTGAAAGAAAGCTGACAGACTCCTCTGAGTGGCAAAGGAATTAGTTTATAAACAAGACAAACAAGATGCTGACCTTGTATGGCTATTTACAGAAGTCCAGTGTGAGTGAAGAGAGACAAGGGGGAACAGGAGGAGGAAAGGATGCATTTTGGTGGTTAATAATGCTTTTACACGGTAGAAACAGGCAGAAAAATCTTTAGTTTGGAGTGCTGAAAATTTTTACAGGCTGAGTAAAAGACAAAGGAGCTAGTTACAATATATATGTCTTTATTGTGAAGAGAGTGCAGAAAAACAGACAAAGGACTGCAGTGTGGTGTAGTTTCACAATACAGTATGCATTCTTGTAGATGTGATCCAATGACATTAAGTCAATACAAGTCCATTAGTGAAAGAAGATAAATGAAAAGCAGGGCAGAAAGAAAAGGATCAGATAGGAATATTAGAAAGAAAAAGTAAACATAACTGGAAATTTATTTCTAAGAATAATCAGCTGGGTCAATTAGGTGTTCCTGATGGTGCAGTGAATTGCTAAGTCACTAATGTCAGAAGCTTAGGCAACAAAATGTGAGGGACTGGTGTAATTAGAATAGAAAAATGGCAGCTGGAGTTGAAACAATTTAGCCAGACATAGCTAAATAGGCTAAAGTGATGGTGTAGCCTCTTTAAGGATGTGATAATCAGTTGGGGGGGGGGGGATAAAGCATTAGGTGGTGTATGGATGCATATGTAAAAATCACATGTGATATAAGTCCCCAACAGCCTCCAAGGTTAGGAGCTGGACAGTTAGAGATCTCCGTGATGTTATTATAGGCACAAATATCGTCAAGAGTTTTATTATTATGGGAAAATCTGTCTTTGTGTATGTACATTGGAAGACAACTGCTACTGATGATGACAAGCTATTCCTGGCTGTGATAGACATTAGATTTCTTTATCAAATAATCACAGACCCACCCTACTTTCTGTAAGAAATCTATTAATCCATTCTCTAAAACCAAGTAGGACAAGTTAAAAACTTCCAGGAACTGCATTTCATAAAGTGGCCTTGATTTTAATGGATATTCTAAATTACATTTTTCTTGCTTAGGGAACAGAGGAACACCTCTGATCCCAGAAAGGACTGGAGCTACTAGAATGGGCCCCCAGTCTCATAAATACAAAACTGCACATTCTTTGCTCAAAGAACATGGAGAATACAAGACAGCACATGGTATGGTCATCTGCAGGAGGACAGATCTAATTAATATTTTACAGATGCTGGGTATCCTAGGAATTCTGGTTAAATTTTAATAAGTAACTTTTCTTTCCAACTTTAAGAAGAAATACTGTATAGAATAAGATGTTCTATCTTGACAATTTTACTCGTTTTAAATTGTAATTTCAAATTAATGCAAACCAAAAATTAATACCAAGAGGCAGGTAACAATCAGATAGGACTATTATAAGTTATTTATCTATTAAATTAACACTTGTTTGGGTTTTTTTGTGGGGGAGGGGGGCTTCAACTTTCTTTAAGGTTGTAATAAATTCATTTCATTCTTTCAATTTGCAGTGACACACATTAAATAGATACAGACAAACTACGGATAAACTAAATCATGCTATCCATTACACCTGAAATTTCATAAACTAATGGCTTGGTCTAAAAACTGTAAGACTTACATCAATTTTTCTCAAGACATCACTTTCCACTAGGGAATTTTAAAATTAAGTATCAGCCAAAAGTATAATAAAACATGTTTTAAGAAATGAAAACGTATTATGGCCTAAAGTATACAGAGTAGTACTTTATTCCTAGTAGAGTTTTCTGAGGCGTGCTCACTGGTCTGCGCTGTATGATGCTAATGCCTTCTTCAGGTTTCCTTGATCTGCTGAATTTCTTAAACAGCATCTTAAATACAATTCCTTAAGAAAATACCTGCAAACTAGCCTGCTCTGCTTTCTTACCTGGATATATCTTGTTCACTGGACCCTCCCAGCTGTAAAGTCATTCTTCTACCTGCTTGCCCATGAGCAACTTTGCCTTTCAGTTTTTAGTTCCCTCTTACTACATTCAGTTTACTAGTTCTTCACAATTTATTCAGTGCACAAGCATATTAGTTCTACCACTCAATAATATAAGAAATGAAAAAGAAATTGCTATAACTGGACTAAATTAAAGTATAGGATACTTTTATATTCTACTCTATTAAGTTTGTGAAAGCTCTGCCATATCAAAGTGAATTAAATATTCATCATCGCCTTACACAGGATATCTCTTGATTTCTTGACAGAAATGAAAACTCCTTCCTTCATTTGAACAGATTTTATGTAGTGAAAGCCCCAAAGCACAGAGACCACACTGTATTTTAAAACTATAACTTTATGCTACCAGCAAAAGCAATTAATGAGCTGCTTGTGTTTTTGTGGCATTGTCAAAATCAAAATGATATCATTCTTGGATGATTCATTACATTATTGCCAATCATTTTCAGGACTGGGAAAAATGACAATAATTCATTGAGCACTTTTTATACCACTTGATGCTGCAAATATATAGTTTATGGGTCATTCATTGTGTTCCCTGGCTTTCAAGTGTCAAGTTGCCAATTTATTTTTGCCCAGGAAAATATATGCTGCAAAGCTGACAACCAGTGCCTTACTGACTAGCCCTGGAGAAATACCTACTGGTACTTCCAGAACAATTAGGGAAGCAGAAAAAAAAAAAATGAGGGGGGCAGTACTCTAGCAGTGATTTGCTTTTACTCTTCGCACCCACTGTGACATCTTTGAGTTGTATGATGTACACACTATGAAATAGCACAGCTAATTTTTGGGGGGAGGAGGATGAAGGTAGAGCGTGCTGCAGGTACTTTCTCCAGTGGTCTTGGCTTACCAAACTCTGCAGGTGCCACCAGCTCACTGGTTGTGCCCAGGTGCCTCAGGAGAAAGAAGGTGACCATAAATGAGCACATGGCTTTCCCCAACAGTACGATTAGGTAATTCACATAAATAAAAATACCACTAAGAGCTCCAAACATGACAAAAACACCGCGTTTCGATTCTAATCTGAAGCAGCGATGTGGTAAAATTTACTTAGTGGTAATTAAACTGCTTTTTGTTTATGATAGAGTCACCTACGGCTCACCAAACAGTCCTCCTGTCTCTGTCCTGTCTCTGTTGCCTTCTCTCTGGGCTGGTCCTTCAGATGTGGATACGCACCAGCTCACAGCCAGATACACCGGGGAGCTGCCCACCGCCCTTCGCCATCATCCCCAGGGGATGCTGTAGGGACTGAACTGGAGCTGAACGTGCACCTATTACTTGGCTGACCGGAAAAGCGCCTGGCACGTAACCAAAATGCTCCCGTGGCACGTGGCTGGGCCACACTCACCGACAATAACGTAAGTTTGCATTTTACCGGGTGACAACTGTCTTTTGTCGCCACAAGTGATCAAAAGGTTAGAAATATGTCTGCTTAAGAGAGTTTAATCTAGTGTAAACCCAACAAAGTTATTTCCTTCTTTTGCCATTTTAAATTAAACTTTCTGTTGTGTGGGGGTTTTTTTAAAGAAACTCAGCAAAATTTCAGCTCTTGTTTTACTTGCCCCTACCCCCCCAAAAGGTTTCACGTGATGCTTAGCATTTGTACCTACCCCCAATCAGCATTGTGCAAATGGAGAAGATCTTTTCAGCATCGGTATTGGCTGAAACATTTCCAAACCCAACACTGGTGAGGCTGCTGAGGGTGAAATATAGGGCAGCTATATAGGCACTTCTGATTGATGGGCCTCCTAGTGTATTATTCTCATAGTAAGGAGACTCAATACGTTTTCCTAGCTCATGAAGCCAACCTGAAAAACAAAGCATAAAAAGAACTATTAAGGAATACTGACACCATGAAAACTACACATTCTGTAAAACAAAATAATTCTAAAAAAAAAAAAAAAAATTATTTAGAAGACACTGCATTATTCACACAATTCCAAGAATAAAAAGAACATTAAACTGTAGGAGTTTATACAGCACGTAAAGGATTGTGTCTCTGGAGTATTTATTTTTATGCATGATTATTTATGATAAAAACTGTATTTCTGTATGGAAATCAAGTGTTTTTGAATTGCATATTACACATCTAATTAGATAATTCACAAAATCCATTAAGGCACTGAAAAGAAAAAAATCATCACCTAATAACACTGCAGCAAGAATACAACATTGATTTGATTCTTTCCATTAATTAATGCTTGGAAAGCTTTTTGAGATTCTAAGACTAAATTGTTATAATAATAATTACATATTTAGAGCTTTTTACATGTTTCTTTTTACAGTAGAAAAGATGCAAACAACTAAACATAACTCACAAACCAGAATTAATTTTCAAAAGATGCTTCAGTAAGTATTTTCTAAATTGTTCATTTAATCTTTCCTTCCATTTTGCTAAATCAGTCTGTGTGTGCTAGAGAAGGTAGAATTAGCTACTGCCTCACAGATATTTAAAAAACAACAACAAACCAACAAAACCCCCCAAAGCAACAAACCAGGAAAAAGTATGCAGTTCCTCTTTTGGAAAAGGAAAACAACCGACCTGAATGAATTGCATAAACACAATGCTTCACAAAAATCAAGATAGGAAAAAAAAGATAAAAATAAATTTGTGTGCCCACTCTTGCCTGTTAAGCAGTTTGCTTGGGAGAGTGGGAATCTTTCCTGGATATTCAGGGAGAACCGCCAAAACAAAATATTCCCAGCAGGCAGGGTTTTATTTTAGAAAAATTGGTTGAGGGTCCACCTGTCGTAGGCTGAGACCTGACAGACCGAATCACCTCCTGAAGCTTATTCTCTCTCTACTTCAGTCAGCATCCATTTCTTCATTTTGGATGAATCCAAGTATGAACTAGGGGAAATCCCCTTGTACAGAATATCTGCAAAAGTAGGGGGAGATTTAAAGTATCTGTCCCAGCACTTCCAATTAAGTTGGGGAAAAAGTCTGTAAGAATTTACCACCTACAGCAGACTTGTTGAGCCACAGCTGCTACCATCCTCAGCTCCATACTCTCTTGCACGCTCTCCTACAGAAAAAGCTAAGCCAGAAGAGCTGGGTAATGACAGCGCAAAGTCTAGCCATGACCCTGCCGACCCACTCTACGAAGGCCAGTGAATATAATCAAAAGCATAAATAAAAGCGCTTTGCATTGTCATAAGATGGCAGTACTGAGTGGGCTGGTTTACCTTGCCCACGGACAAGAAAGCATATGAAAATCTCCTTGATTTTGCCTTGAAGGAAAGTATTAATCACATGAGGCTATTTTATATTTGTGGCTCCCAATTATATAAAATGAAAGAAAAGCAAAACTAAAAAAAAAGCCTAACTGAACCAATATCAGTCCTCTCTCTGTGCACTACTGTTTTCCTGAGATTACACTACATTTCCCCAACAACAATATGGCCCTTTGTACAGCAGATTTCATTTCTATGCTCATGTTAGGGAAAATAATCCCACACATTAAAGAATAAAGAATAAAAACCTCAGAAAATCCCTGGCAGAGAGTAGATAGCGTTAAAAAAGTCTATCTAAACCTAATGTAAAGAAATACAATCATAAAGTTCAATGTCAGGTTTTGAAATTATTCTAGTCATATGAAAAACTGCAAAACTACAACAAATTAAATAAGTTATTTTAAATAACAGTAACTGATGTGTGAATACTGAAATAATGCCTTTTAGGAGAAAATCTCTTTCCTGGGAGTGTTCTAAACACCACTGATTCTTGGCTTCTGTATTCCCATTTTTCTGCCTTTTGTTATCTGAATGAATTTCACATTCATTGTTCCCGGTGGTCATAATGCATCTCACTGCAAGTTTCTCCACCTCAGTTTTAGCTATCAAACAAACAAACAAAAATATTGAATTTACCTATCGTAACTTCTATGAAACATTACAGGCCTCACTTTCAGACTACTACATTTTCAATGCTATCCAGAAAAGGTGGATGACTCCATTCGTTAATTGATAGATATATGTAAACTGGTTTCTTCTTTACAGCACACTTTATGTTTAAGATTATCAATCAAAACACCCAACCCTACTGAAACATCATTGTTCCCAAAGGATTTGTTACTGCTAGTGAAGGTAAGATACAAAAATAAATGCCTACATTATATCAAACAGTAGAAGTCCCTATACTATTTCTAATATAATTCTACTACCAAAGTACCAAATACAATATTAGCATTTTACAGTTGCTAACGAGCACTTCTGGCCAGGACACCAGTATCCGAGATGAGTTCAGCACTCTGTGCCCAGTTCTGTGGCATAACTGAGGGTCAGACAAATTATCTTAATCAGTAAGATGAATGGCTTATCACTGGGCTACAACAGTAGCAGTTAGCAATTATTAGCAATTGTTAACAATTGCTAAAAAAATGCCCACTATATAAAGAAAAGCTGTTAGGTAACTTTCTTTAGAGATGGACCATGAGATTTGGAACAGAAAATGTATCTCTGAAAGTGAAAACCCAATAAATGTATTCCTCCGATTTGTAGGTGAGGACACGTTTACAGCTTCTCATTTCTATTTTGGCTGTTAGAGATGATCCTAATCAGGACCTTTTGAAGAAACTATATAGGATGAGGCTTCAGCCAAAGTATATAAAATGCTGCAAGATCTTCCAGATCAACTATACTTCTCAGCTTTTTGTTGATAGCACTACATTTTTTTCCATTTGGGGATAGAGACAAGTTGCTGTTGGCTGTAAATGCTTTAATTAGCCAATCGAAATAGTCATGAGATAGCATGACTGACTGATGCCTTTTATTTTTTTGGTTCCTGTAGGTAACAGCTCTCAGCAGATTCTCTGGCAAACTTGAGTAATTAATCTCTGCCCTCAGGGAAGAAGAGAAAAATAAATATACCTTGTAGTCAGAGGGAGCTTCCTAGAATTTAACATTATGAATCTTGTCTGGTTCTGAATTAGCATTATCTAGATATAGCTGTATGGCTTTGAAAACATTTTTAAGCACCAATTACGGTAATTAAGAGGAAGATTTTTCAAGGGGAAAAAGAGTACTTAGGTAATCAAGTCCCATTGGAAAAGTCAGTAGAAACTGGATATCTAGCTCCGTTAGGCTACTTTGAAAATTGCTGGATCTGTACTGAGTTTCATTTACCTGTATCTGGGAAGTGCTCAAGTACCAGCAGAAACATAAACAAGCATTTAAGCATCCGTAGATGACAGACTTTATAACCAGATGTAAAATACATTATCTCATTCACTGGACATCCAGAAACTCAGTCTTCCCTCAGTTTGGTGCTTGCCCTGCATTGAGCAGGTATATCACTCTCTATAATTTGCAGATTCATTCTATACTACTACTTAGATTTTCCTTATATGCCAGACACTTAACATAACAAAAACCCGTCTGGTACTTCATTTCAACAACTTAAAAAATAGTTGCACTTTCTAATGCATTAATTACCTACGGCATTTATTCTGTAATACAGGCATACATTTTTTCCAGTTAAAAAGTAGACCAAAACTCTCTAGTTTATTCTGGACTACTGTGTCAGGACATGCAAAGAGGAATGGATGAGGAGTATCTCTTAGAGCATCCCTGAATGCCTTGAAAGCAGGAACGGTCCCCCAATTGACCAGTGGTGATGACATTGGAAGAGAAAGGGTGGGACAAAGGCCCACCTTCTCTCCGCTGTGATTCCATATCAAATTCAGGGTCTTTAAGTATTCCTAGGGGAAATGCTAACATAGAAAAGCCTATCTGCTCCCACATCATCACCTTTTCGTGTTTAAACAGTATTTGAACCTTATTTAGGGCCAGACCATACTTGGCTCTTTCCCATTAGTGAAGAGAGTAATCAATGTTACCCTGATAATAGGTGTCGTGGTTTAACCCCAGCCGTCAACTAAGCACCACCCAGCCGCTCACTCGCTCCCCCCCAGTGGGATGGGGAAGAAAATCAGAAAACTAAAAGTGAGAAAATTTGTGGGTTGAGATAAAGGCAGTTTAATAAGTAAAGCAAAAGCCACACATGCAAGCAAAGCAAACCAAGAAATTCATTCACTACTTCCCATGGGCAGGCAGGTGCTCAGCCATCTCCAGGAAAGCAGGGCTCCATCACGCGTAACGGTTACTTGGGAAGACAAACGCCATCGCTCCGAATGTCCCCCCCTTCCTTCTTCTTCCCCCAGCTTTCTATACTGAGCATGACATCATATGGTATGGTCAGCCCTTTGGTCAGCTGGGTCCCAGCTGTGTCCCCCCCAACTTCTTGTGCACCTGGCAGAGCATGGAAAGCTGAAAAGTCCTTGATTTAGCATAAGCGCTACTTAGCAGCAACTAAAACATCTCTGTATTATCAACACTGTTTTCAGCACAAATCCAAAACATAGCCCCATCCTAGCTATTATAAAGAAAATTAACTCTATCCCAGCCAAAACCAGTACAGTAGGGAAAGATAATATGTAATGAGTAATGCTAGGGTAAACTAAAGGACACTCTAATGTGTGGGTTACTTTTAAGGGCTATGTTTCAGACTGAATTATGTTTTTCTGGCTCAACTGAAAAACTCTGGAGCTCTAAATGAAAACACAAAAGATAGCAATGGTTTTATTAGATGCCATGTCTTCTTTATACTTCTCCAAAACCTAGAACTGTACCTTATGAAATAGCAGGCAATACAAAACCATCAAAAACCAAACAAAACCTAGAAATACTGGAGAAAAAAAGACAAAAAGTATAAATAAGTCCCCAAACAGTGAAAAATAATAATAAAAAAATGTCCTGAACTGAAGAACATACAGCCTTCTGATATAAACGGATTATAACTTTTTACACAGAAGTCTGTATGTTTTATGCCTGCTAATGTGTGTTGCAGTGGACAGTTTAGGGTCATTAAGGAAAAGATAAAAGCTATACAAAAGAAATTAGATCCTTCATCACTGGAATGCATTTTTAAATGAAAATCATCGTGTGCCCTAAGAGCTATGTTAGCTCCCACTGCAGCAGTCCCTGGTCACTGCTGATAGCTACTCATTTCATATCTAGAGTCAGGCAGGAGCTGTAGGTTTGCATGGAAATCAGACCACCCCTTCATTACATAGCTGCACACTCTGATTTGCAAATGATCATCTCATATTTCAATTTTAAATAGGGGAAAATTATTGCAAAGATCCCACTGATCTCAATGAAGCCAGGATTTTAACTTATATCTCTCTCTACTCTGCCTTGAAATATTAACCTCCAAAAAATAAACCTTAGGGCAAAACAGTTGCTAAGATAGAACAAGTAAGCAAATTCCCTTCTTTTTAGGTAAAAGCACTCGTGATTACAGTCTCTGTGAGATAGATTTTACACATCCCAATCACTTCCATCAACTGTCCATGTTGCTTCTTCAGAATATGCCATTGTTAAAGAGCATTTGAGGAGGGGAGACCAGAGCTAATACTGTATTTGAGATAAGATGTTACCATAATTTCATATGACATTATAATGAATATATTCTACCTTATCAAACCCTAATTATCATTCATAAGATATTAAAACATTAGCTTTGCTTTTAAGATTCCTTCCAAAGACTTTTGCACAGGTACTTTCTAGTTGTTTCTGGCTGATGCAATGCATTCAAAATTTAGAGGTATATAAGAAGACCAAATTGTTTTACTTCTTCTAGTGTGCATGACTCTGCATTATTGAATAATCATTGTCTCTATTCTAATGGTGATTACTCATTTAAGGTATTCAAGTTCTTCTCAAGATCCTCAAAGCCTTTTTTTATCCCTGTCTAGCCAAAATGTTTTTGACATCTGCAATCTTTTCCTGCTAAAACATTTGCTTTTTTTCCCCAGACTATTAATGCACTAAACAGCACCATTCCTACTTCTTAATCCTGTGGAACATCTCTGTTACTCTTTCATTGTCACAAAACCTGATCATTTGTTTACAGGTTTAATCTATGATGGAATTTTGCGTGTCACGTTAGGAGAGGCTTCCAGGTACCAGAGCAGATGGTTTAAGGATTAAAGACCCCCAGAGATGACAGGAGCAATCATACTTTCAACCACTGCTTCTAAATAACTGTAAATATGGCAGGCCTTATTGCACCAGGTCACAAGGAAAACATGGAACCAGGCTTTACTTTCACACAGATTAGAAAAAATATGTACTAAAAATAGAAAAACCCACAATGCTGAAGGTGTCATACAGCTGCAGGCTCCAAGACTCTGAAAACGCAGCTCCATCATGTGTGTCCAAATGGCATAATTGCATAATAGTAAAATACAGGCCATGAGTTTATGCTCTTTTCAAAAAGAAGATAATAAATAAATTTTATATGTGTAAGCGGAAACCTGAGGTGCATCTATATGGCGTGTCAATAAGTACAGGTTACAAAGGAACTTCTCTGGCCTAGAGGCTATATTTGAAGAAGAGAATTAGCTGGCATTCAAAATAAGTAAAAGTTAAGTGGCAGTGCGTGAAATTTAGACTAGAAAGACTTCAATATTAGTACAACAGACACAAGCATAATGCCTGCATGACAATAAGGAACAGTTAGCATTAATCTACTCCCCTTGGTCTTTATTTTGCTACCACACTTTCCTGCAAACAGTAGACACCTAAAATGAGAAAGAAAACAAATATGATAAAGGAAAGACATTAACATTTTTCTCAAGCACTGAAACTCTGCTCAAAAATATTAAAGTCATTCCCAAAATAATTTATTCTAAAAATGTGTTTTCTTATTTTTGCATTGTAAAATATTGTCCTTAACGGAGTATATTCTTTATTATGATGGATTTAATTATAATTTTTTTCTTAAACTAGAAAGACACATGACACGGCTATGAATGAGACTGATAGTGTGACAGAACTAGAGGAACATCTACTGCAGTCAAATCCACCTAGTCAAATTTTGTGGAGGGAAATTCTTGACAGAACATAGAAAAGAAATAGATTTAACTTGGACTATATGAAACATAGTTTTATCTCAGCTGCCTGTGGCTGGAGTCCTTGTGGTAGGGGCACAGAAAGCCACTCAAGACTGCCCTCTGTGACCCTGAGACCAGAGCCTGGGCATGAGCCATGGTGGCTGGGAACTGCTGTGCATGCAGCAAGTATGGAGATTAGTGCTTCAGAACAATGCATGGCAGAGGTATCTACCCTCTACTGTTCATAGCACCACCTTTCTCTTTCCTTCAGACCACACTAACTATATAAGTTTAAATCTAATTTATGTCTATTTTAATATTTTCCCCCATTTTTCTTTGTCTGGGTCTTAATCCTTGGTACCATTCTGGTGCATTCATTGCACCCGTTTATCCCGATAATGAAGAGTTAACTATATTAACCTTGTACAAGCAGATTATACTTAACCTCTGGGCTCAGTGGACTTTTACATGCCAACAGAAGTAAGGCACGTGGATATTACCATGACGGCAACTACAGAACATTTTCTACAGATATATATAAAAGTTTATACACTTTTACTTGATGAACACCCACATTATAGACAATAAAACCCACAAAAAAAAAAATCCCTTTAATATCTTATCAAAGAGGAAAAAACCGACCCCTTCTCTATCAAGTATTCTAAGCCTCTTTCTATAAAGTAGATAAAATCTTTAAAGGGGAGAGGAAAAATTTTATAAGATTTCATACTTTAGATCTGAGATGTTCATCTCTTTAAAGCCTAATGCATAAACCAAAATAAACCCTTCATTCATGTAAGCGCTATCTATATCATTTACACCTCCATGTGAAATCATTAACATCGTGTTTTGGGCAGCTCGCAAACAATGGCAATGATAAGAAATGTAATATTTTAAAATGAATAGAAAAATAGGTGAGAGTTTCAAAACCATGCCCTTCTCAGAAACAAAGCTTGATGAGATGACAACTTCTCTCCAAAATTATACATAAGGATTCATGAGCAGCAAATTTTAGGATCTTCCCAAATTAACAAATGAAGTAAGAGATGGGCATGAGCCAAAATCCAAGGCACAAACATGCTGAGATCTGGGCCATATCTTTGCATCTAGTTAATTTCTTTATGATGGATCAAATAAATCAGGATTTGAACATATGTCAGATGAAATTGTAATCCTCTGCCAGACTTTGGGAATTCTACCACTGATTTTCGAACATCTGTAGCATCATCCAGAGAAACTTTGAACTTGGACATAGTGCAGTCAGAAAAGAAAAACAAAGATAAAAATTGAATGTCCATGAAGCTTGCACACTCAAGATACACCAACTTCTGTAGTCAAAGGCACATAAGTGAAATGGTTACCTTCACATCTGGTTCCTTTTTAATGCTTGCCTTAAATGATGGAGTACCCTTTGCAGATACATTGACTGTTCTTCTTGAACACTGGTCTAGAGGATAACTTTCCCTAGATCCTTAGGGAAAGTTTTTAACTATCTAGAGACATACAGTGAGACAGATGTTTTAAAGACTTTTAAAACCCATAGAGTTTTCCAACCTAAATGCATATTCCCTTTGGTTAGTGCATTTTTAGATACAAGCTTAACCTTTGTCAGGTCTACCAAAAATTAATTTAATTTGAAAAGTGACATCCTGTGTAATTCTTTTGTAAGGCTGACTAATACCCTTTGTAAATAAATTGGCTGTTGTATTTCTAATTGAATATATACTTAGAAGCTATCACAAAAATAATTACATTTTGTAGAGCTTTAACTCATGTAAGTCGACAAAGTCATAACACAATATTGACCCATTGTGCTCACTGAAAATGAAGTTTTCATGGTGTAATAAATATTCAATGAACGTAGTAGTTTCAGGAAGAAGAGGAGCTCAATCAATGGATTAAAAAAAGAAAAAAATCTAAGATCTAATTGTAATGTTGCTGATAACAACAAAACCAGAGCTGAGCCCACAGAAGTGCTGAAAACCTGACAATTAAGCTTTAATTATCTTACAAAACTCAACTCTAAATTGCAAGTATCTCTGCTTAGAATAAGAAAGTAAAATTTCTATATTCTCACGGTAGAATTGATGCCCCCTTGGAAATACTGATAAAATTCCTTTGTAGGGAGCATTTAATTTCTTGTCATCAGCAAGGTGTGATCTGTTAAATAATATATATTTTCATTTTGGAAGGCCATAAGTGCAAGGAAAGATACTTTTTATCCTACAGGAAGCTTGTAATCCACCCCAGTGAAGGCACTATAGGTGCATGGATTATAATTTCCATAGTGTCTCTGATTAATCACTCCTTGGCATGTTCATGGCTTGTAGGTGGTAGAGCAATAGGTCTGATATGAAATACTTGTAATGCTAGCATTTCATTAGCACTTTCTTTTCCAACAATGTTGGAAAGATATCTTTTAAAAAATAATTAGTTAGTCACAAGTAAGAACAGAGTTCTGCAGCTCTTCCACCTAATGCAAAATGCTACATAAACACTCTGCAAAACACAGTATACATGAATTACCAACAGCTGCACACATTCCAAGCCCCAGTTTGTAGCCAGAACCTAACTATGTTCATGCATTAAACATCAACATTTCTAGATGAATTCCTATCTTCTTTTGTCTGCAAAGTAAGGTTTTACTCTTTTTCTTCTACTGGGTTGGACAAATCCCTGAGGACCAGCCCAGACACAGTTCCACAGTCAGAGCCCCAAATATTTCTTAAGATGGTAGATAGCTCATGTGAATTAGCTACTTACATTTCTCCTTCACCATGTGGCAAAAAACTCTCTTTCCAGAGAAGTTATTTCATGTCTACAACTGCAGTATATTCTGGTGAGAGAGGAAAGAAGGGGGAAACGTGGCCCTATGAGTGGAGCTCCAAGACAGTCTCCAAAAAGCTAGCTGGTGTTCTGCATGACTATAGAGGTTATTACTGGAGGACACTTCCTCCAGGACCATTTGCCATGTGGAATGGGAACTGCATGGCTGAACTTGTCCTGTTTGGTGGGCCAGCTGTGCAGGCTGACTGGGCAGGCTTTGGGTGGCTAGTCCCTCTCACCCCTATCTGTGTTACTACCTTGTTACTACCTTGGTGCCACATAAGGCTGCAGATTGCATCTCTGGGACATACAACTGGTATTCTGTAGATGTCTAAACAAATCACACAGCTGCACAGCTCTCTTGTTCATATCGATGAAGAAGCCTCCACTATACTTTCGCAACAGTCTCATGTATAACACAATAAAGATTTCCCTTACAGTAGAGATATGTTTATTCCAAGGTAGAGACCTGACTATATCACATATAAGAGCTATGTATAAGAATTTTAAGAGCTAACTCAGCAGATCTGCAAGGAACACATTCCTTTTGATATTTCATGATAATTCTCTAAAGATTTATACTTACTGTTGCATAGAAGCTCCAGTGTACATGGTAAGTGCACCTGCATTCCTGCAGAACTAGGTCATAAATTCCTTCAGTCTCATTTGTCAAGGAGTAGGTAAATTTAGAAATGAAATGTACTGGAAACTCTTCTTCTCTGTGGTAAGCATGTACAGCTCTTCTCAACAGTAATTTGTCAGATGGCTATATTTGGATATGTGGGAGATTTAAATCCTTCTTGCTTTTGCAAGTCAGCAGGTTTTTTTTCCCTTCCCCACTTAATTGAAATGACAAGATAAGGATATTTTCAATATCAGCTTCCCATGACTGTGTCAATCAATACATACAAAGCACTATATATAGGTAATTATTTTAATTAAGCTTTTTCTTTTTACTAGGAATAGTTTATAAACAACTCTAATGCCATTAATATATTTGTAGTGAAGACAAATGCATTCTAATTTTTTTTTAATTATCCTGGTTTTGTCCCCACTTAAACATACCTCAAGATTTTTTTTTAGGGTTCTTAAGCTAAAAGAAATTAGTAACATAAGTAAATTAACTGCTTTTTTGTAATATTGTATAATGTTCATTTAATTTTTAGATTACAGGTAAAACATACAAGTCTAAACATATAGCTAATTTAAGAAATAAAATTGCAAGCATATCATTAGAAGTATATAAATAATTTGCAAATCATCTTCTTTAAGAAGATGGTCACACTGCCGTTTCACAAAGAGTCTCAGCATTTAATGTTACTGCTCCCTAAGCAAACTGGCTGTTACTGTCCTTTTCCAGGCTATCAAATGCCTTGCAGCTAAGCTTGGAATTAGAAATGTTAGTGCTTCTAGTCCATTCAGTGCAAAGAGCATGTCTATCTATGCCCTCTTTGCTTCCCTGTGCTCCATCAGTCTGTACCCATCTGTTAGAGCTTTTCTTATCTTCTATTTAGAGTGTAATACCCTTTTGGGCACGAGCAGCCTTTTTATCCTGTGTTAATTCAGCAATGGAGACAAGAGGGTCTTGACCCATAACTAGGATACCAGGTGCTGTTGCAATAAAATTAATGGTAATGACTTTTTTTTTTTTAATGCTGTCAGCTAATTAGAAACCTGCTTTGCAATTTTATGTGTTTGGAGTCCAAATCATGACAAAAAGGCGTTGAGCTACTACAGGTGATACATTCCTGTCTTTTTTAAGAAATAAGTACCCTCCTCCATATAGCAATACATATAACATTAAAATGAAACTTTTATTATCAAAATATGCCAAAAAATCCCACAAAACAAACCTTGCAGAATGTCAGTTATAAGGTTGCTAGCAAAATTTTGGGTCTGCATGTATGCAGTGTGGCATAATCTAATTACCTAACTCCTACCATAGTTGGTAAATTAATCTCACCTCTGCCCTGATGTTCTCACCTGCTCACATTTCACCATCAGAGAAACTCAGGCTAAAGTCTTTCAGTACTTTATTTACATGGCAATTTCTCAGGCCTAACAGTGAGTATATCAACAACCCTGACTCAGAATCTTCAAATAGATTCTCCTGGGGGCAATGACAGTGGTAATCAACACCTTAAAATCCCTGTAAAAGAAAGTATTATTTATTTGCAACAGCAAGATATCAAGAGGACTATATTTTTTATAAAAGCAGTGAAATATGCTACATGTATTTTCATACTGCCTGTTTAACCACCAGTGATCTGCGAGAGTGGGGCTGTTTACTTCTGGACTCCTCTGTAAGAGTCCTCTCTACTTCTCAAAGCTGAGTAATGCAATAGGTGGTCCCTGTCAGTCAATACCTTCCCTTTGCCTGCCATCTCCCACTTTTCAGCAATCAAGACAACTTTCAGCAGCTTCTCCCTGTTCAAATGCAGCCTCCCAACCTGGTAAAACAGGAGCAGATGCCGCAGCACTGAAGCTATTTCCTTTAGTAGGTCTAATTACAAATGAAAGGGTAATTGCAGAATTGCAACAAACCCATGCTAGTTTTCGTCTGACTAGCCTGCATAATCACACAGGGGATGATATGACAGTATGGAGTTCAGTCGGGTCAGGATAGACTGTTGAAGTCTACATGACATCCATTTCTCCTTGTCTTCTACACTAATAACATCCATGCTAGTTAGATAACAGCTAAGTATGCTAACCCTCACTACAATCCTCTCCGTGCTTGCTCCATAGATTTCTCAATATCGTCTAAGTCTTTTCCTCTGCATTCTTACCTAAGGAGCCACTGTGTGCTTTCTGGACCAGGATGCTGCCCCAACCAGGCAGCCATACGATAAACACTATTAACACTTTATTTGCTCTTGCCTTGTCTTAATTTTCTAATCCTTGGATCTACAACCTAAGTAACATTTTTCAATGTGATTTTTTCTATATGTCATTTAAATCAAGGAAATTGAGGTCCAAACATATTTGGCTTTTGTGAGGGGAAAATCAACAACATTTTACTCCAGATTATATCTTAGCATAATAGCAAAACAAGAATTTGCAATCTAATGAAGGCTTGATGTAAAAAAGGAATAAAAAGTAAAGAAAAAAGTTAGCGTCTTAGTGGGAAAGCACACTACATGTTTAAAGTTACAGCAGTTCTGAAATAAAACATCTGTGTCTGCAGATCTGACAGGTCTTTTTGAAGCGCATGACATAAGGAAATCCTAAGCATTAGCATTTTTATCTATAGCTATCTTAGATCTGACAATGAAAAATGATTTAGAATAATTAGGTATAATTACTTTTACAGAATCTGGCTTGTGTAAAACTTTATAGCCTGTAGAATGCTATGACATACTCTTACAACTCCACGTCGGTTTCTTTTGTTGAAAGTACTTACAAGTTAACTTTAAGCACTGTCACTTGAAAGTGCAAAAGAAGCACGAATATTTTCAAAGGTATTTGAAAATGGAAGAAAGTCTGGAACGAAGAGAGTCTTGAATAATTTCTTCATTTTTATATGGAAATGATTTTCTATTCTGGTAGCAGGAAAACGCTTCTTTTATCAAACACCTGCTCTGTTAAAGGGCAGGAAAAAGGCTAAATAAATAGAAAATAGGAATATGCACAAAGGACATTTCTAGATTAAAAATGTAAGGCATGCTTGTGCTATAGAAGAAAAGAGAAGCAATTTTAGTTGTTATGGTATGCCTGTGGAATGCAATATAACATTCTAACACCCTAAGATCTCTACCTATGTGATAGGGCTGAAAGTGGCAGCCCAATCAAATATTGAAGCAGCTGCTGAAAAGATTTCAAAATATATAACAAAGGCTTTGCAGGTTTAAACTGGATTGAGACATTGTAATTTGGACAGCCAAGCCACAAGCTTTGAAACCAGAAGTATTAACTTCTGAGAAATCCTAACAAAACATGCTATTAAACCAACATGTAATAGGCACTAATATTTTAGCAAACTGGTACAAAGCTCTCCAAGGAGGGTAGTGTAACCCTAGAACAAGCTACCAAAGAGATGGAGGCCTCTCCAGGACTTGGATGGAGCAAGTCGTGTCTGACCCAATTTAGTGCTGGTGATAGTCTTTCTTCAGCTAGCTGGCTGGACTAAATAAACCCCAGAGATTCCCTCCAGTCAACATTTCTACGATTTAAAGTACAGCAGTTAAGGGTTAAAGAGTCTGATGTAATTTCTAATTGACTGAACAAGGTTTTCATACACATTATTTGCAACTTTCAATAAATTATACTCTATGGTATTTCTGTTACAGAAGCCACGTGGAAAGATCATGGTGTTATTTTACCTCTTGGGACTATTCCCTCTTATGGGGTGTACACTGAGCAGATTTTCCCCCTACATGTGGCACTGAGAATTTTTATTACGCTTGCAGAAATTGGTCCAGATACAGCTTTTCCACTGAGATAAAAACCACTTTGTAGAATTAATGAACGATATGTAGGTAATATGCGGTTAGACACAGCAGGACACTTTCAACTTTGTCCAATCTCAGGGGCTTCATCCATACACCAGATTTTTACTTTTCACTTAAAAATTGTCCAAAATTTTTGTCCTAGGTACGAAACCTTGGAAATGTATTAATACGTAAAAACCTCACACTCCCTTTAATAAGGTTCTTTCATGCCTATTTTTTTCTGGGCTGCAAATCCAATGGGGTACCTCAGTCCTGGGGTATTTCGTGATTGCTAAAATGGTTCAGTCAGAAGACAAAGTACGGTGCGTAAAGGAAAATATAGTTTAATCAAGGAACTGAGCCTGTAGAAAAGAACAGCAGGGAAGAATGACAGAATAAAACCTACTAAGACCCAAAGCAGCTGAGATACAAATTAATGTTAAATTAAATGCAAGGGAAAGGTTTCAGTTCAGTTCAACAAACGACACTTTGATTTGGCACAGCTCCATCACAAAAATAGTGGTTTGGGTTTTCAAATGCAAAATTGAATGATTTCCACAAAGTTAGTTTCTATGGATATTTTAAAATTTAAATTTAAATTTTAAATCCTGACAAGGTCTGGTATACACAGGTCTGAAATAAGGGATGCTAATAAAAAAACCTTTTCCTAGAAAGTATGTTTTACATATAAAGCAGGCAGAAAAGTAGGGCTAGGTTTTCAGGTAAGCCTTTACAAGACCTTCATTTGCAAGTGTAGGCCTTTACCATGTGCAGGCAGGTTTCCAAACACACTTCCAGCATATGTCCAGGTGATTACAGCTGTGCATATAAAAGCTCCTTGTAACAGTTAATTTTCTCTGTGTCTATTCTAACAGACTGACAAACAAGTGAAAAACTATGTGCGTCTGCTCATATTGTACTAAAAATTGTACATAACTGTGATTATCTGCAAATAGGAATTCCTCTTCAAAAACTAGATGAACTTTCCCTCCCCAATTATACTTTTTCAAAAGTGTAACCCAATCAGATAAAAGAAAAAGTTTTCTTTCATAAATATTTCACACTATAAGCTTCTCCAAATTGGGCCTCATATATAGTATTCTATACCAGAATTGTTTTAACCTTTCAGGTAAGGTATCCAGCAGACTTTAAAGAAATATTTCACAGTTGTTTTGAAACAAATAAGTACGTTTATTCACTACAATTTCTTCATGATTTTAATGAATTTATCTATTGTAGTTCTTACAAGGCTGGAAATCGTGTACATCAAACGGTAATTCATGGAAAATGTACACGTGCATACAATAAAAGCCTTACTTTTACTGAGAGGTAAAACTCAAGGTGATTCAAAAACACTGAAAATACTGAAAAGCATTCTAGTGTAAGGCATTCTCCTGGGGTTTAAAATTTCTGTTTCAAGTGCCTTAGAATAATTCATCACTGTGAAATGCTTCAGTACTGTGGTACCTCCTTGTCTTTTTCAAAGGATGTACAATGTAACAAGTGCAGTTTGTAATTATTTGTGTGATGGGTGCTTTGAAAAGTTTCATAGCTTCAAAGTGATTGTCTTATTTTGGTCTAATAATTTATAGTTTATTCCTATTCTAATAATTTATTCCTATTCCTATATTCTAATAGTTTATTCCTATTTATTATTCATGTATGACAGTCCAGGGGTTAATTATTTCATGTAAGTGCTGCAAGAAATAACTCAAACTAGTTGGCTGACTCTTTAATATACTGATGCCCCTAAATGCTTCACAAGAGTGGTAACCATAAACCGTTTCCTTCATGTATTAATTAGAAATGATTTTCCAGACAGATTAATTCACTTCCCTCCTTCCAGATATCCAAAATAGACAGGTGAGTATACAGGTCTGTATGTTCCACACAATGGACCTCCAATACAGACACCCCAGGTCAACAGAGCATTATATTTCATTTTACTAAATTGAAGATGTCAGCACTCATGCATGACACAACTGTATTTTTTAAATTCTTTTTCTTAAAGTTGTGTCCTAAAAATCAGAAAGGACCATAGTCCCAAAGTGACTGGTTTTGTTATTACCAATGACAAAAAATTAAGAAAACTGATAATCAAAACCATAACGAAGCAGACTGAAAGAAAGATTAAAATCAAACATTCAGGTACAGAGATGACAGATTGAAATGAACAACTCATCATGGCTAGTGAATGATGTCCTGTGCAATTTAGTCAGCATGAAGTTCTTTCCTCCCCTGCAAGGATTCATAAATCCACACATGCCAATTCTAACCTGATGGATGTGTGTGTTTGGAGCGGTGAAACTTGACCAATATTTTATAGCAGAATACAGTTTTCTTGGCCAAGAACCTTGGAAATTTACAAGCACTCTTTCTGGCAGTGAAGAGGATCCGCTTAGTTCTAGCAATGCAACAAAACAAACTGAACTGCTGTTCCCACCCTCAACAGACGTGATCAAAATGGACCAGGGAGTGCTGGCGACCTGGGCTGAACCTTGCCACCTGCCTGGCAGCATGAGAGCAGACGCCAGCTGCAGCCTTTCCCAAGACTCCAGTTGTAGTTCCTTACTATTAGCTCTTATTAAGCTGAACACTTATCGAAATTACTAGGAGCTGTTTTGTCATAGGTCCAGACTGAAACTCCAGAAGGTAGGTCTGGAATCCAGAAGTAGGTACACATACCTGCATGCAATGACCACTTACATGACCTGGGTCCAAAACCTGATCATTCCTTAGCACTGTAATTTTACCCTGTGTGTTTTGTTAGCTGATCTAACAGACAGCCCCAGTACCTGGAGATCTGTGATCACACAAAATCTCAGTTTTCATAACTTTTAAAAATTAAGCTCCTGGTTGCTAACGTTGCTAAGAATATGTTGAAAATAGGAATCTCAGAGAGTTCAAAAGCAGACTGACAATTACACTTTTTAAAAATCTCTTTTTTAAATTTCTTTTTGTTCTGTTTTTTGAATGCTTGGATTCGGTAAAAACTGCTTATGTCACATTCAAAACCAAATTTATTAATTCTCTAACAGAAGGAAAAGTTGTACAGAGACAGATCTGGAGTAATCTGGGGTCATTAATAGTTAAGACAATTCATACATAAAAAAGAAAAATAAAGACTAAGCCTCTATCTCAACTTTAATACCAACTGTTTTGTCACATCTAGCCATTTAAGTCATTAAACTGCTCTGCAAAAACTTCATGATACATGAATACATTTACCTGCTTCTACAATACATTACGAGGATTAATATAATATGAAAATACTAAGAGTTAACTCTTAACTAATTATTGCTTTAACAAATTATATATTATGTTGACCAAGAATGGGAGTAATGACACTGATTTTTCCTGTTACTTACTCTGATTATGCTGGGTTCAAGAGCACCAGAAACTTGTATTAGTTCACTAACATACATTATTTGAGGAAGAACCAGCAGATACACATACCTAAAAACAGTCTTTCTTCTGAAAAGAGGATAGCCTGAGTTTTAACCTCAATAAATGTACCAATGCCACAAGTATCTGTTGTCAAGGATATGCTTAAATCTGCAACTTCAGAATTCCTGGCAAAGTTGCTCAGGACCTTAAGAAAACTAACAAAGACTGCCTCACATTTCTTAGCATAAGCTTGGAAAAAGCTTCCTGGCTCTGAAAACTTCCCAAGCTGTTGAAACTCAAGAGAGTTACAGGGTGATGGCTCTCTTAATGGATATTCCAGCTTGATACTGACTTATGAAATTCTGACAAGACTGAAGCTTCACGGGGTGCCACAAAGGACTTGGACAGAATTCAGGAACCCAAACTCAAGAGTCTAACCTAAAGCTTGCATCTAAGACATTAGACACCTACATTTGCGATAGTCCATATCTGCCAACTTCTGCATCAGGCCAGAAATGCCACCATCTTTGCATGATTAAGACACTCAGAGCATCTCTCCTATCTGCACCCAGTGAGGATCCTCCAGTCACATTGCCTCTGCATCTAAATCCCCTGAAGGACTCAATGGGGAAGGTAGTTGTGAACTCTTGTTCTTCCTCTCTCACCCATCACTGTATCGCTGTAGCAAATTTCATTGCAAAAGAGTATGTGGATTGTCATTTCACCTAATACCTCACTGGTAAAAAAAAAAACATGAAAGACTTCAGATCTCTGTTCTCCTCAGCCTTGGAGAGCCCAAGCCTTCATCTCTAGCTTCACCTGGACACTGGAGACTCTGGGTAGAGACCCAGGCATTGGCCATTCCTCTGTTGAAATCACATCAGTTTGGGAAGGAAAAGAACAACCAGGACTCAAGGAAGAGAGCTGCCCAGGAAAAATGCTGAGTGAAGTAACCCATGCATCAGGATATGGTGCTCTCTTAAAGAGATTTGCCTTGTACCTGTATCTTCCGTACCTTAGACACAAGTTCCAGTGCCTGAACCCCATGCTGAAGAAAAGTGAAATTCGATAACAACACCCCTCCCTCCTTCTGTGGCCGAAAGAAATCAGTGGCCTCTCGTTTTGTTTTTCACCAGAACAACCTACTTCACATCTGTGCTCTGGATGGAAACAACCCCAAGCTGCTTGCGCAGACTCAGAGGAGTGCATGAACTGCTGCAGAAAGGGGCAATCCTTACTAGCACAGGTGCAACACTGCGCAAACACAGGTGAACTCTCAGAAAACCCAACACTGCTAGATTTACCAGTTTGGATCAACACTATTGGAGGGATTTCTATGTTAAATTCCACTACATGAAGCATACATGTCCTTCAATGTCTGTGAAAAGGGCTTATAACTTCCCTGCAGCCCAATGTGAGGCATAAAAACCTCGAGTGAAAGGGCCTGAAGGCAAACCCCTATTTTCAGCATTTCCTACTGGTTCCACTCAGGTGCTACGGACTTCATTCTGCACCTAAATCTGCCACCCATTGGCCTGAGAGCTAATTCAGGGTATAAACCTTTCACTGGGAGTCAGGCATCCAAGTCCCTTTAAAGGCTCTGACTGCAAGTGCGTGATAAACAAAGTGTGTGGGGGGGAAGTTTTATATTGCAGAGTATGTGAAGTAGAGTGGTTCAGTCATGACTGAGTTCTTGTTTTCAGAAGTGCTGTAAATTACAAAGCTAAAAGAAAATGAGTAAACACTCGAGGTGAGAGTGGAGGTATTTTATTGAAATACAGATTTAAATAGCTGAAGAATACCCTTTACAGACCTGACTTTAAAGCTTCTCCCAAAGTAAACATATACACTTTATTTTCTATAAAAACATAAATTATTCTTTACTTTATTTTTTTTTAAATTTTGCTTCAATAACAACTCCTCCATAGTCAGAATGTTGTGTTACTGTGGGTGGACTAATAAACAGTTGCGGCTAAAGTTGCGGATAAAAAGTTATGGCTGAATTTCTGGTGGACAGGAAAGAATTTTTTTTGAGACAATTAGACAAATTATACCTGGCAGCTTTGACTATCTAAGGGAACCAGCATCCTGACTCTTGGCATTCTCCTAATCTCCTCACTACACTCAAGACAGCTGAATTTCAACAGCTCATATGGTTCTCACAGAATGAATGCCTTTAGCAACAGGAAACATTTTCAATATTATCTGTTTCCTGTAGAGGCAGATCAAAAAGTCATTTCTCATATTTGGTAAGAACTTGAAGGGGAATAGCTCAGTATGTACTAATTCAAAACAGCAGACAGCAAATAGAGAATCTATGCCTAAATCTGATACCAGTTAAACCTCTAGAAATGAGAGCCAATGTATTTAAGTCAATGGAATTAGAGTGGTAGGATCATTCAGGAACCTCAACACAGTCTAGCCTCTACTCCGTGTCAGCTAACGGAAAGTTAATCTTATTTTTACAGGTTGCTGAAAATCATGCCAAGTCTCAGGGAAACATCTGTTTCACCAATAATGAGGGGAACAAGGTGGAATATAACAGAGAGGGATCTGAAAAAGCCAGAAGGGAAAAGCATGACAAGGAGTGTACCACTGTCTCAGGTGGGTGGGAACGACCAGTCCAGGAGTCATGTTTTTATCAGATGTTAGAGTCAAGCTGCTGCATGTGGAACAACTGTTTCCTGAGATGGAAGAACTTGCTGAGGTAAAGGTTTCTAGCACCTGAAAGCAGTGCCCATACTGCATATCTTCCAAATACCTCATGTAATCAGTTAAAGTAGCAATACTAGAGCTAAGCAAGAGATCCAGATTTTAACATTATACTACACTGGTGTATGTCCCAATGCCACCACATCATGACAGTTCATGAATAATATTCCCAGACACTACATCTTTCTTATTGTGCAACTCTAAATTTGTGGATGTAACTGTGTTTTAAAATTATTTGCAATGAGAATGTTGCCAGAATAAGGACAAAAAATGAAATAAAGGCTTGCAATTGCGCCCAGCAAGAACAAAGCAAATACACTTTTCGGTTCTGGGTATTTTCACAGGGAGAACTTTATCACTCCCATTGCCCCAATCCAAATGCAAATTAAGCACCTCATTTGTTTAAATTAGCCAGAGAAATAGATACAGAGAAGCAAATGCTACTCCCGCTAAAGTCAATGTTGTGAGATCTGGGCTATGGTGCATATCTGATGGCACAGCAAGGTCCAAAGTATTATGTTAACAGTACTGCAACTTTAAAATGTTTGCTTTAAGTGTTAGCAAAACCTCCGTCTTGAAATCTGTGCCACAGGCTTTCTGAGGAAGCACTAAATGGAGTAAGGAGGTTGCTAAAAGCTTTTTTCTCGCTCTGCCTCTCCCCCCAAAAATAGAAGCAAACATAAAAAGCAAAGAAATCTTCTTTTCATTCCAGGCATGGTTTTCCTTTCTTAGAACAAACCTGTCCCTATATTTCAGCAGTTACATGCATTGCAGCATCCATACCCAGGGAACCTGTTTTTCAAGTGGACACCACCTGAGACACTTCAGTGAAGAATAAAAAGCATACTTTCCAAGGGGAAGACACATTCCTTTTAATAAAAAAGTGTAGGAATTCTATTTTTTATGTTGTATTTTTTAATGCTGTCAATTAGAAAGCCTCCTAATGCCTGGAATGAACTTTGTATAAGATGTATTGATAGAAAATCAAGTCTCCAGTTTTGGTAGTAATGTAATAAAATTAAAAGTTTAAAAATTAAAACCTGTAAATACAAGACTAAGGATCATATTCTACTGCTTTGCCTGCAGTAAGAAATCTCTTCTACGTCCTCTCCAAAACGGCACAAAAATTTCCAGTTGAGGCCTTCGTACAGGAGAACAGAATATCCTCAGTGTCTTACAATAACAGTGCCTTTATTATCTTGCCCAAGCAAGATTTCTCCTGTGTGCATTATTTGTTTGTGATTTATTATGACCTCCAAATCTCATTTTACTTTGCTTAATCACTCATACCCTAAATCACACCTACCGTTCTCCCCTCAATATACCACCTATGTGGATGCTGTAAGGTGTAGCGGACTGGTCATTTGAAGTTTTCTTAAGGTGAAAAGAAAGGCTAGCTACATATAATCAGCTGTGTATCGTGAGAGTAGCAAAAATTATAGCACACAGAGGGCCAAGACTTAACTTCATTATGTTTCACCAGCAAGTGGAGAGCGATAGAATTTGCAGTGATTAAAGAAATTACATAGTCTTATTTTTCTGCTCATATAAGTGACACATAAGCTTAAACAGAAATTTTATCAGTGCTGAAGTGGTCTTTGCAAAACAACGGCTTCATGCAAGGTATCTATAGTTTTCTGAGCTCTTCTTTTTAAAACCAGTTTCTAATACTTTAACATTTTAAAACTGTTTCCCTTAAAAAAACAAACAAAAAACCCCAAACAAATCCCCAAAGCCATAAAATATTTAACTTAGTGCTAGAGAGAACTTTAGAAATAACCATTCTGACAGATACAGAACTAATATCTGTAGGAGCTTTGCAGGAGTCTCTAAGTATAATTTTTATTATACGTTTATAGCATCTAAATATTTTAGAAACTATCCATGAAGGTGGTAGAACAGCTTTCCAGACAAAAATGCAAAACCACCCTTTTGGGAAGAAACTAAAATAAAATCAGGCTGTAAACTCAACAGCGAAGCTCTTTTGCCAGGTAGGAGGCTAAAGCCTAAGAGCACACACCGCTAAGAAGTGCCTTGGCCCATCCAACGGGGAGGTGCATTGCCTGCAGCTGTTCAAGAAAGGTCACCGAGTCTCACATTGAGACGAGCCAGTGGTGAGAGGCTGTTGAGGAGCAGTTCCTGCCTAGGAAGCCCTCTAGAAGATGATCAGAGTGTGATAACCCAGATACAACACTCTTCACTGAGACGCAAATGGAACTTTGCGAAATGGCTCTGTTCCAGTTAAACTGGGATTGGGTCTAATGAGGTTGTTGGGACATTTGTTTGTTACTGCCATTTCCCAAGAGCGGACAAAACTGAGGGGTGAAAGTTAATGTTTTTGTAGCAATAAATGCCAAGAGCCCCAGGGGCTATGAGGAGAATTTCCTCAATATGAGGAGAATTTTCCCGGCTCAGGAAAAAGGGAGATGGACAGGTTGCATGGGGAGTGCTGCCAGCAGCCCCACTGGGGGAGCAATGATGCAGCCCATCTTCATCATTGGGACTGCAATGAATGCTTTGAAATCAGCTATCGTTTGTGGCCTACATAAGCTGACAATGTGTCTTCATAGCTACTTCCCACCAGAGAGACTCTTCTTTTTATTATGATTATTATTATTATCTGGATTTGTTTTTCTGTTATCTGTATTTCTGTTTTTCTGTATTTGACCAATTTGCGCACAGTGGGCTTTCTTTGTATATTGTCCCCTACAGCTGCAGTCTTTTCTTTGAGAGTTTTGCACTCTATGAGGAGTTCAGCAGCAGGTCACAGACCTGGTTTACAAAGGGAAGGAGAAATAAACAACCAACTAGAAGAATAAAAAGACACAACAAAGCTTTCAGGAACCTATGGACAAACTGGAGACATGTACTTATTGGACTTTCTTTCTTCTTTTCCTCTTCCTGACCCAGCATCCTCACCTCATCTGAGGTCAGGCACCTTTAACATACTTGTCATTTTTCCTTCAGACTTATTGTTATTAGATGATATTTAATGGGGTTAAGAGAGAAGAAAGAAATTAAAGGAGATAAGAATAGGGCATACTGCAGTTTGAATGCATGTCATTGAGCCTTTGGTCACAGGTGTTTGCATCATTCCCGCACCAAATATTTTTCCTGTTGGGAAACTCTGTCTCACCATTAGATACTCCTTGTTTATGAGAGAGACACATGTGCATTCTTTTCCTCTCACAGATAACTTACATATTCTAAATTACCCATATGCTTTTTAGTCGTGTCTTTAGTATCTAACGGCATCAAGAAAACTAGCAGGGCTTCCTCCTTCCAGTTAATTTTATTGCTGGCCTTGTTTCCTCTCCTGATTCAATGAACACATAGTAGATTTAGGCTAAAGGTAAATACAAGTAGAATTAAAAAGGTAGAACACAAGGAACCAGAAAAGAAAGGGAGAAAAAGGAATGCTTGATATTGATATGGCATCTGAGAAAGACAGCAAAAGAAATGCACCCCTAGAGTAAAGCCAGAATGACCCACATGGGAAGATGTGGAGTATCAGCTGTTGCACCAGCAGGTAACACACCTTCAACAGCATACAAGTACCTGATGATGCCAGGCTTCTATACAAGGTATGTTGTTTCCCCACTGTACCATCGCACATGGGTACAACCCTTAGAAATAATAATAAACCTTAAACAAAAAAGGAAAAGCTTAAAATCTAAAGAGTCAATCTGGAACACTCAATGAAATCAGAATGAAGGCTGGGGTAGAAACTAAACACTGGATCAAAATTGAGCATTCCAAAACGTCTCTCCACTGATAAACACCTCATCTGCTGTGCAAAAGAGCAAAGCCTGCAAACCAGCTAAACAATATTTCCAAAGGGAGTTTTTAACTTGAAGGTGTTTCAGGGACTATCTGTTCCAATGTATAGTAAGGAATAATCAGCACACTTGAGGGAATGCCTCTGTTGAAGAATTTGCCTAATTTGCAAAAACAGGTTGAACTTTCTCATCTACTGTTCTACGCAGCCTGTCTAGCCCTTTCCTATCCAGATCCTCAATTTCCTAAACATTGTATCACTTTTAAAAATATCATTGTTTTTGACTTTTCCCATTTTCTTTTCATTTTAACCGTCTTTTTCAGACTGACCTGAAATTCAGAGCACTAATCTCTTCCTTTTCTCTACAAACAGCACTAAATAATTGTATAAGATTAAACAAAAAAGGAAATATGAGTGACTTACATATGCGTTTTAATATGTTTACATACATATATACACACATGTGTACATATATATGTATAAGGTGGAAAGAAGAACTTACCTATGTCCCAGGTAAGGGGGTTATTCTGTTCCATCTCCCTTTTCCCTATGACATACCAAATGCAGGCCATCCAGTGAGCAAGCAAGGCAAACATGGACATGAGAAGCGTGAGAACAATTGTGCTGTGCTGGGAGTAACGATCCAACTTCTGAAGGAGTCGCAAGAGGCGTAGCAACCGCACTGTCTTTAGGAGGTGGACAAGGGAAACCTAGGAGAACAGGGAGAGAAAACAACTGGTCAGCAGTTGACTTCTACCACACAGTTCTCTTGTTTCAATGAAAGGAAACTCTGTCTTCTAAAGCTCTATGAATTTTTGCCCACTCTTCATTCAGCTACACAGCTGCATATCATGCTTAGAATAAATCTTAAAGACAGCAGAGAATAGCAAAGAAGATGGTTCAAAAAAAAAAGTGTTTACTTTTGCTGTGTACATACTTATTTACTATTTCTGATTTAAACCAAACTTGAAATACTGAGAGACCTTTTGTTTTGTCTTTTTTCATGCAAAGTCTTCTTTCGAATTTAACTTTAAAAATTTGTGTTTGTTGCCTTCCCTGCTCTAGAAGAGAAACGTAACTGTCAAATTGACCAATGTTCACTTGATTCCGATATGAAACCATAAAATAAACCTCTTCAAGCACACGATGATTTTCAGTTTCTGCTAACGGCCAAACCGTAGGCCTAAAGCAACTATGTATGAGATAAAACCAGCTTAATAATTAGGCCTAGAAGAGGCAATAACATATAGTAGATATTTTGCAAAACAAGGAAGCAGAGAAGTGAGTGGAGACAGATTTGTTCTTCAGATTTAAACCTGTGTTCACTGGTTTAAATCTGGGAACACTTTACTGCTCTGTACTAAGTCAGAGTCCAAAAGAGCTTGTATTAAAACTTCTAATACTACTTCTTAAGTTCCTTACCTAAAGTATTACTGCCTTTCAAGTGTATGTAGCAAAAGCAGCACCTAATCTGCTCAGCACCCTAAGGGTACATCAGTTTATGAAGTATATAGGCTCTGGCCGGAGAGGAGATGCAGCAATGCGCAAAGCGAGCAGTCTCTGGATGACCCCATCCCCTCCAGAGCATCCTCCAACCTACATCCACACCAGAGTGTGCACAGCTCCCAGTTTTGCATGGAATATACTTGGCTTATGTTTCAGCTGTTGGGTAGAGTTAGCAAACAATATGCAGATTAGGATCCCAAATATTTTTAATTTAATTTTTTTGAAGATTAAATAGGCATAATTTTCATTAACAGTAAGCTTTTTCTTCGCCTTCATTAACGAGGCATTAGGATTAATGCCTACTTGGTACCTGGCTGATACAGGATACACGCATCAGCTAGAAAAATAACATCAAACTTGACATGTCTTCCCACAGCCTTCCCAGAGCACAGGAATGATCTCTCTGAAAAGAAAGTCTAAAAGCACAGCTCGATCAACATCCTTTTGCTTTTGATAATCCAGAATAACCTGAAGCTAAGCCTTTCTGTTTCTGTTACCAAAACTAGTACTCTGAAATCTTAATTTTATAGGTGTGCATTCAACTAACAGCTAGGTCCAGGCTGACTGATAAATTCTGTAACATGGGGTATTTTAGATTTATTTGTGAAGACTTAAAAATTAATTGATTTTATTCCAGTCTCAGGAATTAAGTCAGTGGGAAACCTGTAAAAAAGAAAATAATAAATCCACATTCTTTTTTTTTGCTACTATAGTTTTCATAGTGCATAAGTAATTCTCCCATGAGCTTCTTCATGCAGTATTTACTGCCCATTATTTCATTTTTTTTCTCAAGAACCTTTACATTTTTTCTCATGTACATAGCAGAGAAAAAAAGAAAATCAACAAAAACATGGCACTTTTTTAAAATACTTTGAAGTTCATTGCTGTCAGGAATAAGATCTGACATTAGAGCACACAAACAATTACAGGGTCTTCTCTTCTTGCATTTCTTTTATCCATCTTATGTCATCTACAATAAGTCAGTGAAATTAGTTACATCTGTAGCCTTAAGCACAAGAACATCTGCAAGTCTGGGGCAGAAGGCTGCAAAATATTTGAAGGAATTGCCATGTTTGTATTAATACAATCATATAACTATTAAAATATAATTATTCTAATTGAATGCCATGCCACTATACCAACTGCTTCTTTTTCTGTGGTAATTCTTTTCCCAAAGCCTCCTTTTCTTCTCTCTCATCAGCTTGTTTGAACAAAACATGGCTTTGTTGCACTCTTAATATAAAGGGGTCCCTATTAATGACTGACTCTTCAAGGTGTTGTAGTAATATATAAACATATATATATAATGATCGTATATGTGCTATGGCCTTCACATTGGAGCCTTCGTCTTTACATGGGTGCCTACATATCTACCACATCACAACCAAATAATAACAACTTAGGTGAAATTATTTTTTTATTAGATTCTTACGAAAAAGAAATTTCAAAAGGGCTGTTACAATAATAAGTGTGCCCTGCCAGTTATCACTTGTGACTAAATTCTGACCGTTTTTATTAAGTGACAGAACACTGATAGATAGAAAAAACAGTGAATCATATATCATAATATTCTTTTTAACATGGAGACATGTTTCATTTTAAGGCCTATAGACCACCTCATTTCAAAATAATTTCTGCATAAATTTGAACACAGATGTAATTAATCATATGTAATTACACTGAATTTTCATTCATTAGTCATGCCAAACACTCTTCTTGTATTGTGTCCAATCTGTCATTGGAAGACCTGAAATGCCATCAGGCAGCTTTCTTTTCTATGTCACAAATTTAGAAAGACAAAATGAGGAGTCAGCACTCATACTTGTGCCTGCCCAGATTTTGCTTTGCCCACAGATATAAAACCGTCTAAATTTTCCATTTGGTTAATCTTTTTAGACTAGCTGGGTTAACCTTTTTCTGTCAAAGTGACAGAGACGGAATTTTATCTAAAACTAACACATACTCAATCATAGCATAGCGCTGAGAAGTACTGAGAAATAAAGGTGCTACAAACTAGTGATGAAATTCTCTGGTTGGAAGAATCATCTCCTATGGCAAAAAGGAATTAATAAGGAAACATGATACATTTTAAGAAATGACTAGTGGCAAGGATCTTTAATCCTTTTTGTTTGCTTGGTTAGTTGGTTTTCCTCAAAAAATGATACTCTTGCTCTATAACCACCAATAGTTACCAATGATAGCCTTGCTCTATAATCACCAACAGAGAGGAGCAAATTCAATCATTATAACTAGTACTTAATGGCCTGTTTTTTACTTTGGCAGCATTTCACACCACATTTCCACAGATTAAGGGATCCTTTATGTCAGATGAATACAAGGATGGAAGGAGCTGGGGCCTCAGCAGGCGCTGAGGTTAGGCAGGAATGTGCCTGAGGTCTCAGACCTCCGAAGAGTCACCCATTTAGTGGTAGGGCAGAATCCCTGTAAGGTGTAAAGGCAGTAGTGCCAACTCATACAGTTTCACTTTTTTTCTTTCGAAATATCTCCAGGGATGGCGAGAGACTCCACAGCTTTTTCATGCACTCTAACTCCACAAATCTCCAACTGGAGGATGACATTTATGTGCCATACATACATAGGTATGTATGGCACTATACCTATAGCTTGCAGAATTTAGAGCATCCCTAAAGGTTTGGCCTTTGTGCCTGGGCCTGAACAGCAAAGGAGTGAGATGCTCCCTGATGCCCCTTCTCACCGTTCTGTTGAGGCAACATCTGAGAGTCGATGGAGTGAAAATCTGAGAACAGACATGAGGAAATGGCTTATTAAATAATAAAGTCTGAAAACAGTGGAATGTGATTAACACCTCCCCCCGCTCTTGAAACAGTTGATAGTCATTGTTATCTTGAGGATTATATTAACAATTTCCAAGTCTTGCCATGATAGGAAATATGATATAGTAAGGCACTGTGTTCCCATTGAGGAATCATATAGAGAACAAAACAACTGAGTTTTTGGGGGTGAATGCACGGTGCAGACTCCCAGATTCTGGACGTGCTCTCAGTTACCAGAGAGAGGAGAGGGTTGGCCCTTGACTCTCTACTATGTGGTGGTCTTTGCCATATAGAAGCTAGCTGCCAAAGTTGGGCCAAAGCGAATGAAGAAGACTGGACCTTGCAAAAACTTTTAACAAGGTATTTAACTCTTGGAGCACGCAGAAAGCTATGCCTGTCAGTCAATGTTAATTATGAGATCAACATGGCTATATATAATTTATTACTTGGGCTTAATGTTAGGAATTAATCTATCATTAATTATCTCATTAAGGATCCACTACTAACAGAGGGACATTTCAAAGTCTGTCGATATTCTTAGTCACCATGTTAGTGATCTTATTAGGGAAAAAAAGTTTAAAAGTACAACAGACAGGAGATGTGTATTAATCATATTACGGTAGTATTTTTAATATTATGACATTTTAACTGTAAAAATAATTATTGCATAATACTTTCTTTTCCAGAATTCACTATGGAAAGCATATCAGTCTTCGCAATGGAAAAGAAAAAAAAGATCAATTTTGGTTTTTTAATTTTCTCCTTGAAGGAAAAGATCAGACCAGTTCATTCAATGAAAAATTCTTAACTGAAATTAAAGCAACACAGTTATGCTGGCTGTTTGGTTCTAATGTAAGAGATAAACTGAGATAGTAGTGTATTTAAATAGATTACCCACTGGTTATAAAAAAATAGTGACTGAAGAATGTAGAACTATTAACTGTCTGGTTTTAAAAGCTACTGCACTAGCATCAGATTGACGGTTCTTAATGTAACAAATGGAGTGAAAAGGAAGATCATTGAAGGAAATGGAACTAAATGATAAAACCAAAGAGGATACCTTACATGGGAGGCTTCCTGACTAGTGTTTTCCTATGTTTTTTCTGATATGTGTCTATCCTATCATCTGTGTACTTGTCTGTAACTCACATCTAATGAAAATGAGATTGAATGCATCTGTTCACAAAAGATCAAAATTCTGAGAATTAGGAAGTGGACAGCTTAAAAGCCTAAGTCCTTTATGTGAAAAATCCACAAAATTGAGAAACCTCCGCCAACATTTTTTTCCAATATTAAACTTCCTGATTTAGAGGGGGAAGGGGTGTTTGGGGTTTTGGGGCTTTTTTTTTGTTTGTTTGTTTTTTGGTTTTTTTTGCTTAGTAGATTCTTAGTCTATTAAATCTAATAGGGCTATCAGAAGAAAAACCTTTGTGTTAGCATAAGTAAACCAACAGAAATGTAACCCATCATGATTGTGACATCATCAAACATTAGACCCACACATTTTTCAAAGCAGCTTAAACATTTTGTCAT
Source organism: Mycteria americana (assembly GCF_035582795.1). NCBI lineage: Eukaryota > Metazoa > Chordata > Aves > Ciconiiformes > Ciconiidae > Mycteria > Mycteria americana. The sequence goes on along the minus strand of NC_134366.1, from coordinate 41,395,969 downwards.
TCTATTCCTAAAAAAGATGAGTTGAAACCAAAGCCACGGTTAATGACAATTGTAAGTAATAGATATTAGAGCACACAAAAATTGGTGATCATGCTGTAGTTTTTGCACTAGAATACAGACATAAAGAGAAAGATTCCCATCTGAGTGAAGAATGCTGACCATACGGACCACAGCAATGATTTACTTTATCACAGTAACAATTTATGAGTCTTGAAAAATTAATTTAACTTATGCAACGTAAGAGAGCAAAAGCCATAGGGACATGTATTTGAGTACAGTAAGTAAAAATGAAGCTAACATAGGTACGACTGTTTACAAAGTAAGATAATTGAATTTTAAAAAGATGGTACATATGTATCTTTCATAATAATGAATGGCCACTTTGATACCCAATCTTGTAATTCTTTTAATTAACATGTACAATTACATTGTATTCCTTGCTTCAGCATCCAATGTGAAAATACACTACAAAGCTGAAAAAGACACCAAGGTATTTTAGTTCATTCGGTTTTAGTCTCCAGATCTGGGAAAAAACCCCAACAAACCCCTCTTGAAAAAAGAACAATTAAAAAAGACAGGTTAGTACTTACCACAGTGACGTTGAAAGCATAAAGGAGATCAAAAGGAAGTGCAGCAATTAAATCAATGATAAACCAGGTAGTCACGTAGTGGATACAAATAGATCTTGCTTCAAATATAACTTGGCCAGACTTGCTGACATATGTTGTCCGGAAATTTAAAATTATATCTGCTTGACAAAGAATGAACAGAATCAGAGACAGTGATTTCTTGATTACTGGGGATAACATCAGGAATCCACCATAACACCGATTGCTTTTCTTATGCCTGGCAAAAAACAGATGAAGAATCTAATACAAAAACAAATAAAATACAGTGGTAAGAGATCTACATACATAGAGTTAAACCAATTGATGCACAACATTGTTCTTTGTAAGGAGTAAAAAGAATGTTTAAAACATTTAAAACTCACTGATTTCAAAGGCAGCTTGAATTAAAAAAACCAAAACAATGCACATTGCTCTTTAAACAGTACCAAATGTTGGTACGGTATTTTTCTTAATGATAAATGAGAGTACGATTGTTGTGCATAAAACATATTTACATTTCTTTTCAGATTAAATAATCATTAATTACTTTATTTAAAAGGTGTCATTGAAACTTTCTTTTAGTGATAACTGTCCAGCACAGAGAACAAATGTCATCGTCAAGGATAATCTTGTGTTTATCAACAGAAAAGTGTTGAACTCACTTGAAAAAAATGGCTTTTGGGTTACGGTGGAGATATGAATTGCTTGGTGGCTTGTGCATTTGCATGTTCCTATCTAACATTCCAGGATGAGTGTCTTTCAATATGAGATATAGTTTTGACATGTCTTGCCAAAACACATTAACACTCAAAGCAAAGCTCAGGTTTTGACAACAGAGTCTCAATTATTTTCATGTCCTACAAGACAAAGACTATAATCTGTCCTCGAGCTATGCACCCAGTTTCTACCAACATTAGTAAGAAATACTTGTATAACTTTTACAATGTCAGAAAAGAGTGCAGCCAACCATCAAGGCTGGTGTTTTACAGCAAGATAATTAGCCTGCTGCCTTGCAAATTCTAATGCCTCATATTGAAGACCATCACATAAAAGAGTAAGAAGTGATCCCAAGTGTTAGGAAGACATTCAGAGTGTGATTGACTTTTTTCTCATTAAAAAATAACAAACTGCAGGGTGATAGTCTTGGCAGCCTGAAAGCCAGTGGACTTTCTTTAATGTCCAAGTTAGGGGAGGCAGCTTTCTAGATCCTAGTCCAGTGTGTAATAGACTTGTCAACTGTGTTATCTGTAATCTAGGTACCCTATTATTAAATGTTACAAGGAGAGAACTGCATTTCTTGTGCCCTCTGCCTCTGTCTATGGCAGCAATGGCAGCACTGACTACTGACTCCTTTCTGTGGGCTAGATGATGCACAAGATACGCCTTCAGCTGCCTCTTCTACACGCTGCTCTTGTAGAGAGGTGGCAGCAGCTGCTGGGGGCTGGCTCCACACCATGTACAGCATGGAGCGTGCGGATGTTTGGGAACTGTTTGCTGCCCAAACAGATGTTTCTTACAGCTTCTGGAGAAGGGGAGGTAGAAACGCCAAATAGAAGCACCTACAAGTGAAATTCAGCCTCTTGCCCACCAGCAGGGTGAAGGTATAAGGAAGATGATGTCTGCCTTGCAAATAGAAATAAACACAGAATATAAGTATTTCATAGTTTCAGTCTATTTAAGGGATTTGTTTTCTCTTTGGATGCAGATATTTTCTTTCCTCACAGCTAGTTTCTTGTGTGCTATGTAAACCTGCTCCAATACAGCATATAAAATATGACATAATCTAAGAGGTGCACTTGGAAGTGCAAAAGAAACTTTTTTGAAGACCCCAAGTGCTTTACCAACACATATGTTGGGAACAAATTTTAAGCATGAATTAACATTCAGGACATTAAGAAAAACAATAAGCCTTCCTAGTTAAAAAAAAAACAAAACAACCAAACAAAAAATGTCACAAAATTGTAGGATACAAAATAACCCAGAAAATGTAACTGAAATGCAGAAAAGATCAGTGACTATTAAAATTACAAGTTTGAAAGTGAGAACAAAATGTAATTAAGTTTAAATGACTAATGAAATTGAAGACATGTATAGAATATTATAGTCCACTTGTCTCTTATTTTCTAAGAAGAAGAAAACTAAACCTCTGGTTTTGGAATGAAGTAGGAAGATTTATCACTCTAAATGATGCTGTAGATCGTACAGAAGCTTATCGTAGAACAAAGGAGGCATTAGACATTTCAAAGAGATTTTTGAACACAAAGTTCCACCTAATAGTCTAAGTGGAACTTGCTGAGAGCCACTTTCTGAATCACCAATATTAACTTCTAATAAAATCTCAGAAAATTGGGGAAATGCCAAGGAAATGGAATTTGCCACTATAATTTTAATAATTTGGGGGAGGAGGCAGAGGGAACCACTAAAAGTGATGATCCAGAAAACAACAGATTTGCTAATCACGAGAAAAGCAGATCATTCTGGCATATATATTAAATGTGTAGTAATAACAATACATGTTAAAGTATAACTAATGCCATAAGTTCATAGAGGGTGTGAAATCAGCACACCGTCTTTTGCTAAGAAAATTATGTCTTTTTGATACAGCTATCAAACTAGTTGATTGGTGCAGAATACTTAGATTTGCTCAAGTTATTTCATCCTCTGTCATCGTAATTTGAAGGTCTGCATTGACCAGAATATGAGACACATAAAACAAAAGCTGAACCTGGTTTTCTGCTCAGTTTCAAAATGTTGTTACTATGGGCTTGTTTATAAACAAAACTGTTTCTAGAAGATTCATCTTGGCTGATTAAGTTCACAGTGATACAGTATTTTTAGCAAAGAAGATGGATGACTGTGGCCAATCCAAATCCAAACATAAAATGGGTCAAATGTCTCCATATAATAGGCAAAACACATCTAAGATCCAGGAAGGAAAAAGATATCTGTAGAAGGGGAGATTCTGGCTTGGAAAACAATGACACCAAAAGCAATTTCTAATAGCTAAGCGTGTCAGTATGGGCTTAGTACAAAGCTGTAGCAAACCCAAGAATATCGCCTGGGAATGGAAAACAGTTCATGCCTTTGGTGAAACAACTACAGCCATACAACTCTAGCACCCACACCTCAAGACAAATGAAAACACAAAGAGAAGAACTACAAAAAACTACCTGGATTTCACTTTACAGGATGTTATAAATTCAACTTCCTTGGTTTATTCAGCTCCAGAATGCTAACAGGAGAACTGACTTTTACTTGTTTTCATCCACTGACAGGCTACTTAGGCAAAACATCCTACACTGGGCAGACATTGACTTTAGTTAAATTCATTTTGGAAATCAAATGTGGCTTAGCAAATGAGGTGATGAACTTGCATCATTTGGATTCATGTTAAACACTCTTATACTGTATAACACAATGTCATACTAGAGATATCTAAGTTACGTTCAAGCACACAACACATATACGTGGACTCATGTAACTTACGCACATGAGGTGAACATATACATGTAGATGTGCTAGGGAGAAGAAAGGCAGGTTTGACTGTCATGATCACCCTTTGCAGCATTGACTTACTCTGTTTTTCCCTTCATTTCATACCTTTAGGGGGAAAAAAGATTGATTTGCATTTCTCCTTACATGTTCTTTAGGTAGGCTACACTAAGACTGGGTTAAGTAGGATCTTATCTTCAAGTCTGTTAGCCATTGTACACATGAAACCAGGAAGCAATTTTTTTCCCTCACTGATACACTACTGAGGGCAAAGAGAAGAGGCAGAGAGAGACTCAGCACAGAGAGAGGATCATGTTGGATCGTTTCTTTGAGGTATCAGAAAAGATTTCTTTAGGATGCATTTTAATCAAATGCCCAGTTCTAATGCCAGATCTGGATCTGGAAAAGAATTACTTCCCAGGTTTCACTGGCAGCAACGTTTTATGCTGCCTTCTGCAGTCTGAAGCTAGACAGTCTGCTATGATCATTTGACATATACTAGTTAACCTGTACACCACTAGTAGTGATCTATGGTATTTCTGACAGTTTGATCTCTGCCATTCCCTCCTTTTTACCCATTAGAGTTGAGTCTCCGAAATTAATGAAATCTTTGGGGGAGTTCTCGTTGTTTTGGCACAATGTTGATCCTTCAAATTTTTCAATATTTAGTGCAAAGCCTTAACACAAAGTGACCTAGACACATATCCAAGGCTATCTGGTTCCATAGACTGAGGTTTGCAGGTTATAATTGGTTCATGCTTTAAGAACTACTGTTTTCATTCAACAAAATGAATGAAGGCTGAACAGAAGATACAAGTAAAATCGGAGATATGAAAATTTTCAATTAGATCACCAAGTAGTCTGAGCTGGCCCTGCATTCTTAAAGCTACAAAATGTTCTGAAATTTTCAGTAATACATTTAAGATGTGAAATTAGCATGATTTCTTATGGTTCATAATGACCAAGGGGGTCAGTTCAGCTCCACAGGTGCTTAGTAGAGTTAGTTGGTTACTATTCACATTTACAGATGAGTATGGTAGCACCAGACACATGCATAACTACTTCATGCAGATTAACTTGATATAGGTTAGAAAGTAAGATAAGGATATTTACATCACTAGTATTTTGAAACTTCTCATTCTCATTTGTCTCAGAAACCTCCAGTGTGTAGTTATCAAAGTTAGAAAAAGGATTTACTTACTTATTGCACATTAGCATTTGTGAAACACTAAAGCTTTAACAGAAAAGGAGATAAATGCTTGCTTTAAATTCCCCTAAGCCATCCAGTACACCAAAGGCTTATCAATGTGCATACGGAATTCACTGTTCAAGATTGAGGAGATTAGAGGTTTTTCTGCACAGCACCCCTTTCTGCCTGCTTATCAAAGCAATTTAGGACAACAGCCCCAGATAACATTTAAATATAGAAAATTGAATAGGAAATGGTAAGTGCTTCTTTCTGCATCCAACTCATTAGAAAAAAATCCAGAGGGAGGTAGGTGAGTGTGATCCATCTTTTATTTCTTGACAGCTTTCTGAGCTATACTTGGGTGTAAACAGTTTCTTCATCTGGGCAACCTTATTTACATCTTAACTGCTGTGCTAAAGTACTTACTGAGAAAGCTGCAAAGGAAAAAAAAAAAAGTAAAACAGAACTCCTGAGGCAAGAAACTTCTAAAAACACAACAAAATCTTTAACGCAAATTGAATAACGACCATTTCTCCTGAGAAAGTTTATTATTTTTAGAAGTTACATGTTCCACGGTCTTTTTGGGATCGCTGTTTAAAAAGTGGAAGATTAACTTTTTTTTTCTTTTTAAAAATAAATATTTTCTTATCATTAAGACTTTGAGCAACTAGAATGGTAAGCAAATTGAGGCAACAAAGGTTTAATTAAAAAATTAAACATCAAAAAACTGTGCAATAATCTATTCTGAAAATACTCACGGAATATTTAACATGTTATAAATTGTTTGTGAATCTTACTGTGCACTGGCTTCTACCTACCAATGACACTAACTTATCAAAAAAACACTTACAAATTCAACAAAAGCATCAATATTGTAAAGCTTTGGAGATTCCAGACAAGGAAGGGCAAAAATTTTACACATTACAGCTGTAAAACAGGCAAGAGGGATATTTAATCTTGGAGCTGATTGTTAAAGCACACATGAAGTGACTTTAATATCTTTGGACAATTAGTGAGTCAAAAGTTTTCTACAAGAGGTACGTTGGAATATATTATCTTTAAGTATGCTCTAACGACAAACTTCAGCCTGTGCAAGCTTCATACTTAAAGCTGTATTTGGTATGTTTGTTTCAGACTGGGACAAGAACTACAATCTGTTTTCTGTTTCAGCAGCTCTCATAACACAAATCACTAATAATAAGCATTATTACTACAGAAAAAAAAAATTCCTCACTGCAAATTTTTTCCATGTAGGCTGGAAAAGCATAATTTTAAATGATCTTGCAAGCTACATACATCACGCCACATGCTCAGGAAAGCAGAATAGGGGACATAAATAATGTCTCTGACATGAGCAATGTCATTAAAAAGTTACCTAAAACTAAAGCAGGAGTAACAGCAGATAATATCAAATTGGTTGACTCACTACATTCTGTGCTGAAACACAGCACACACATATCTAGAATCTCATCTTTATACTTGATGTAGAGAGGAAGGAAAGTGTGAAGCCCCTGTATTCTTCTATTCACTATGAAAAAAACTGGGTTCTTATTTCAAGTTAGATAATTTGATTTCAGTTACAATTAGACAGCAAAAAGTCAGAGTTCAAGCGAATTAAAGATCAAGATAAAGTCTAGACTATCCTATTGACTTTAAGAAAGGCCCTTAAGTCATGTATAAGCTACAAGGTGCCTTTTTTCCTTAGATTTTGCCATGTTTTAGTGTAGATACAGCTGTTTTGTTAACAAACACCCATGCATTTTAAGCCAGCCCTGACCTGTGTTGCAGACTTTTGCTTCTTCCCCACTTACTGCTGTGCAGGTGAGCCTGTGAGCTTAACAGAAGCAAAGTGCATCAGTCCTCAAAGCAGCAAGTAATTTTGCTGCTGTCAAACACAAAGGTGAACTTGACCTGGCAGCACTCAATAGGGAGAACCCAAGATTTCCAACTTCAACACATCTGGAACAAGCAATCACATCACCTATGCATCCCCACACACACACCTCCAAAGGTTTAAACAGAGCATTTTTTCAGTTATTTCAGCTCTAATTTCCACACCCAGGTCATGCAGAATCACCTCATATTAAGAAAAATTCAATGGCAAATCAATGGCCAACCACCCTCAGAAAGACTGCTCTGCCTAGTCTCCCTAGGCAAATCTCTTACCTCCCTATCTCCTCACCTTATCTTTTACACGCCTGCTGCTTTCACCCCACATCCTCCAGCACTGCTGCGCTGCTGTGTCTGAACACGGGCTTCTGCTTCCCACACGCTCTGACCACGTGTGCCTGTTGATGCAGTTCCTTTCTGCTTTTCCAGTCCTGCTCCTCCTTCTCTCTAGCCCGCAGATTGATCACCTTCCCCCACCAACTCCACACAAGACAAACCAGAAGCCCTGTTAGGCACTAAGTCCCTAAGATGCATGCAGAGAAAATAAATAGTGACTGACAAATCTCATAAAACCTTTTGGTACAGTTAACTTCAAACTTAAACCTTGACTCTGTTTTATCTTCTGGTTGGACCCCATGGCTAACTAGCTCAATCTGCATGGATTCTCTCAGCCTATTGTTTCCACTACTGATAAGATATGGGCACACATCCCTTTTTAAAAAAAATAAATTATTGTAAGACATGTGATAGCTCTAAAACTCTTATGAAGTTACACTGAAAGATTAAAGAAAATGAATTTGTAAAAAACAAAACCCCAGTTGTTTCAGCTATGAACGTGTCTACATTAAAAAATGTTAATCTACATGCAGTTGCAGTTCCTAATTTATTTACAAATTTTGCTCCAATTAAGCTCTTACACAGTATCCACAGCAGTATCCAGAAGGCTGGGACCAACATTACCCTAATGTCTTCCAAGTTTGCAATTACCATGGCTACATGCTTTTGTGATATTTTGATTCAAAATTTCTAAAGCCAATACCATGATCTAACTGAAAAGCCCTAACTTATTCCTTTCCTTATTTGAGTGATCTAATGGCTTTTACTCACACGTTGGTGACCCTTTTCCTTTTCACAAGCTTCCAGAGTGAAAATTCATGCCCTAGCTATGCTCAATTCCTATGAAAAGACAACTTATTTCATAGTGGGGCATAAATGAGCTGGGAACCCTGAGCAAGTCCATAGGGTTTTTGAACTGTTTGGTGACCTCTCTTGAATTAAAGCTCTGTAGGACATCACATCCTTTACCAAGCCATCCCATTCTAGATATCTGCCATGCTCACATTCACACACGGACACATCCACTCAGGGAATGGTATAAAAATACCAACTTAAACAGGTGCTCAACAAAGGGAAAAAAAGATTACATTAAAAAATGGAGGTTCTACCTAGTGCATAATGCAGGTTGCAATTCTAAATGATATAAAAAGAGTGAAAACCATAAACTGATATTCACCAAACTATCCTATTAATCCTTAAGATGTTTTCCAGAATAATACTTCTTTTCCAATTTTGAAAGCACAATACGTGTTATCTGGTAGCCAGCTGAACCTCTTTACCCATAAACAGGATTATTTTACCTGAAGCAGTTGATTTTCCTGTGCCAACATTTTTTTTTTTTCCACTTTAGGCTTGATTTTTTAACAGTAAACCCTGCTGGGATTAGACATATGATCAAGCTACAGCAGAATAACAATTTAGGGTAAATCAGATGATTCAATAACTGCCCATGGCACACTTTTAGATCGCAGCAAATGCTAGTTTTGCATTAACTCAGTTTACCTCTCTTTTACTGTGAACTAAATGAAGTTGAAAAATCCTGCACCTTTAGGGCAAGTAGTATACATATAAGCAGTAACCAGGGGATTGGGTGATGCATGATTTCTTATTAGACTACAGTAATTCAATCTTGTGCTTGAGACCTAGATGATTTAGGTATATTAACCCCATTGATTTTCAGAGCAGACAGTTTCCTACACCACCTCCCTCTTCTAGATGGTACGACTGGCTCTTCTCTTATTTCTTTTATTTTTTTCATCTTCCTTTAAGTGATTTTACATTGATTGTCTTTAGCTAGCAATACTTTCCCCAAAGTCCAAGCTCTTTGATCTATCTGATTATTTGAGCCAGTGTTATTTAATTATATGGATAATGGTATTAGAATCTGGCCAGAGAGCTTTTAGGAAAGATTCCAGGAAATATTAGTGCTATATTGCTTGAAGAACAATTTATCTGTCCCTATATAAACTCTTATTTTTTCTATTCTGTTGCTGCTATAAACATAGATGTTCCTAGTAAATCTCCTAGGAAGAATTTATTCAAATGGAAGTGTGATTTTTCAACTCAGCAAATCTCCTCAAAATGTCTATTACCACAATTAGCTTGATGATTTTCTTTTAGATGTTGACATGATAAGGTGAGGGAGATGATGCTGGTTTTATATAGGAAAGGAAAGTAATGCTTATTTTACACCTGTTGCTAGGGAATCTGGGCTATTATGAAGTCAGGTAAAGTGTACAAGAAAAAAAAGCAACCGAGATTAAGTAATAAAAAACCTAAATGTAGGGGGTTTATATAATACATAATATATAATAAAACATATAATATATAAATAATAATATGTAACAAAATAATAAGTCTTTATAACAGCCTGTTGCAGCTGCTGAAGGAAAGGCATTTTTTTTCTTTTTAAGAAAGATTTTTTTTCTTTTTAAGAAAGTGAAAACAAATGGTACTAAGTAACAATCAATATAAACTACAGAAAATTTGACAAGAAAATCTAGACATGTTTGGGAAAGAGAAAGAAATCATTGGTAGTCAGGATGAAGCAAAACTACAGTTTTAGATGTATTAGGAAAGAAACGCTAATCTGAAACTTTAGTTCCTTTGTACTAGTGGCACGCTGTTATGAGAGAAGCTATTAATAATCTTGTAGAAAAACCAGATGTATTCAATAAATACTTGTTATCTAATTTTGGAATGGAGCAGCAAAGCATGGTTGTGCCACATCAGATGCTAAATTACAAACCAGTGTATCCTAAGAATCAGCAGGTAGTAAAGTTTTAAACCTGTAGTACTAAACACTTAACAAGACATCACTTCTGCAGGTTGATGAAAAAAAATACAGAAAAAAAAAAAGTAATTTACAAGCCATAGATGAGTCGAGTTGTGGGTTCTCCTTTCTCTGAGGTCTTTGAAGAAGAGCTGATGTCCTTCAGGAAAACATGCTTTAGCCAAACACAGTTTATTGGAATTAATATTAAAACCTGGACTAAATATACTGTCTTATATTTAGGATTGAATTAGATGGTCGAAATTTTTCTTTCTTATCAGAATCTTTATGAACTGAAAGGTCATATAAAAATACATATAACTGAAATCTCAGGTGTATTGTGTTGACATAAGTAACAGTGAGAAGGAAGCAGCCAGCCCAAATTTTATACTGCTAGAAATTAAAGAAATGAAGTATCCCAAGATACAAAGTGTAGGTCTCAATGGACTTGAAATCTAAAAAGGAATATCAAAAGCCACCATTGTACCACCAGGATGGCATTTTGTTAAGCAGAAAAATTTGTTCTCTTCCACAGCTTAAACAGAAAAAAAGATCTTATTGAGGAGCATGATCATTAAAGAAAATTATGTAAAAGGATTAGAATTAGTCCTTAAGCAACAGTACATTTAAGCTGGTAAAATTTGGTTATCAAGTATACCTCTCCCTCCTATTTTTCCTTGGGTGCAACCCCCAGTAACGTTTTCTCCTGGCCATTAGCACTCCAGAATACTGTGGAAACAACCCTGTTTGGTTTGTGTGGGTAGTCACAGAGGTTGGGAACCTCATTTCAGAGACACTTTACACCTCCATTCAAAGAAACTCTTTTTTAGAGGTCTTGTGGCTTTAGCTGGATGACTAGCATTCAGATGAACAATGGAAACATAGTTTAAAGCTACAAATTCTTAAAATCCTCGGCACAACGATATTGCATTAATGTAATATGATGGAACTGAAAAAAAGCTTCTGCTAATGTGGAATGAATATAATTTATAGGCTTTGTTCTGTTAAAGTCACCATTAAATACGCTAAGCTGTTTTACCAGTCAAATTTTGCCAGTGAAAAGAGTTTATTTACGACTGGACACCAAGATGCTTGTCACTGTACAGCACATGAGGAGTGGCACGGTCCCTGTTCTCAGGCAGTGTTATGACGTATGTTCTCAGACTTGCTCCATTACAGTTTGATAAATCGAAAACATTTTTAGGGATTTTAATGGAGCAAGATCTATTCTCAGGTATCATAGCAGAACTGATTCCCCAAATCCATCTGTAACTGACAGACTGATTTGCTCTTCCTTACTATTTGTTCTTACAGCAGAAGGTAATGGGATATTGAAGTCATACCCAAGAGGAAATACTGTTTTACTTGGGTAAATTATCCATTAATATAAAAAACTGAAAACTGAAGGCATTAGTGGTTTGAATGGCTATTGTGATAACAGAAGTCACTCCCTCCAGGGGTATAGTAAGGTCAGTGTTAATGCACTAGCATGGTATGCTCTACCAAACACCATACCTAAGCTGCTGTACCCATTACTGTGGGCATGCTGGGGCACACAGAATGACCAGCACACCAACGTTAAAACAGGGGGTTTAATTGCAACTCCTTACTGTGCTGAGAGCCCATGAATTCAAATCCCAATATCATGAAATTGAAAAAAAGACCACAAACTTAAAAAATAAGAAGTCGTATTCTTTTATCTGCTTCCTTGATTTGCAGCCTTTTGGGTTCACCTTTTCAAGTTGCTCTCCTTAACTATGAGGGTGTTAAACAGGGACTAGCTAATCTCAGTTCTAGTAGTTGATACACTAGAAAAGCATCACATATCATGAACTTTACAATAACATACTAAACACTGGAAAGATTTTCTTTTTTATAAACTATGTTCTACCTTTCAAAAACAGACTCAATCCATGAACATATTAAGTAACTAAAATATATTATATTGACTTTTCCACAAAGGAAGATACAGACTTTGGAGTCTTGAAAGAAAAGCAAAGAACCAAAAATATTTCGGAAAAATGAACTGCTAGCTCTGCTTTTAAAAGCAGTTAGTATTTGTGACTGCAGAAGTGTGAAATTTTCTACATGGGTAATTTTCTTAATAGAACCTGCAGAAATATGGCAGAAAGAAGCAATTCCAAAGAGTGAAGAAACATCAGTCATATGACTTAACTTTTCACTAAATTCAATGCGTGTGAAGCAAATGTAGTTGTTAGGTATTTCATGAACACAGTTCACTTTACACAAATGCTGGAGACAACAATGAAAAGATCAAATAAGTAAAACATTCAGTGGGCAATGGGGCGACTACTTTGTGCACTTAAAATTTTTTTACCAAGTCCAAGGGGGAAACCTGAAATATTTTTCTAAGAAATTACCTCATGCAGCTTGACAACAATTCATATACATAGGACATTATCCATAAATCATAAAAAAAAAAAAAAAAGAAAAAGATCACATGCAAGCTCACAAGAAATATGGCAAACTATTAACCATCTAAGCATTTCCTTGGAAATGGCCTAGATGGTTAATTAAAAGACTTTAATCTTATTGAAAAATATAGTGTTTTCTTACCATCGTGTTATAGGCTAGTAAACCTAAATACAAACTTTGTCTGATTATAGCTACAATGCAAGTCAGTCATACTCTGTATAACAGGATAGTTTTAACTTTGTATACCTTTTGAAAGGAAACATAGCAGAGTGAAAATTCTGTACAAAACTATTACTACAGCATTTCCCGATGTGTGGATTGACTATAGGTGAAAGAAGTGATTTGTCACACTGCTTTTTTTTTTTTTATGGTAGCACCACAGCTTAGACAAAAAAGATAAAGAGTCAGTTTTTAAGTGCTCTTAGCACTCTTAAGTGCTGAGAAGCCTGTCATTCCAATGTTACAAGTCTCTTTGTGAAATAAGAAGTAGGAAAGAAAAATAATCTGTCTGAAGAGATTAATTCAGCAAACTGAGAAGTGGAACAGTGACTATATTTGCCAGAAGCACAGATGCAGAATATCTTGACCCAGCTATAAACTGCCTACAGAACTCTCCCCAGAATAGTAAGGAATTACATATGGTAAATGCTGCATATTTCAGCCTATACTCATGAGTTTCCCATCATTTTACATGTGTTTTTTTAAAAGGCCTTTATCCTGCGTAATCCACTTCCTTTGTTTTCGGTATTCCTTCACAAAATCGGATTTCAGAATGGAGCCTGTTCAGTACTTCTTTACGTACTTGTTTCTTGGATTTTACCTTTAACTTTGATGGTACGTGGCACAATACATAAGGATCCCTTCTCATAACGAGTTCACCAGTAGTTTAAATCAATGTAGTTCATTGCGGCCTCAGGAAAAGCAGGAATGCTCAGATGAGCAGTTTTCTTGTCTTAACTGTAAGGTATCTCTCACCTTCAGGAGCAGTAAGCAACATTTTGGGGCAGTGATTTCTTAAAACTTTGGTTAGATCTACAAGCATACATTTTTCCATTCTATGAGAAGCTGGCTAATGATCTGTTACAATGACATCACACCTCTGCAAATGAAGAGGAGTCAGCAGAGCCAATACAAGTCAAATTTTCAGGATGCCTCCGCTATCATAACATTTATCTGCATCTACCTGAAGATACAGAAATATTTCCATGGAAATGATCACTTCTAAATTATTGTGGCTTATGCTTGTCTCCTTTATGTCCAGACAGATGTTTCTGTGCTTGGAAACACCATCTTGTGTGTGGACTAGCATCTGTCCTCCCTACAAGGGTATGTAAGGAGGGCTATTGGAAAAATTTCTAACAATATAGTGGTCTTGCCAACTTCAGTTTGACGTTTTGAGTGAGAATCTTTAGGAAATTTATTACTGCTTTTCAACATAAACATTTTGTACTGTTTATTCACATTACTATGTAGTCCATAGTCCATGAACAATTTATTATGACCTTCCGTCCCTAATACTAGGTGTATCAACAATGCCACTCTATCCAGATTCATGTTTTGTTCATATCAGTCTCATCTATGAGATGAGACCTTTTGATGCTCAGAGATAAATTCTCAGCGATAAATTCAAACCACTTCCTTGGTGTCTACCTGAATTTTAGCATATTAGGGTCTGAAAGCACACTTTCTACAATATGGTTCAAAACACTGCCATTTCCTTTCAAAATGCACAAGTCCTCTTAAGATGTGAGGTCCCCTAGACACAGATATTGTTTTACATGACCTTCTGTGTACTTGCAAAGATGTGAAAGGATAATCATTGTAGTAATTAAAAAGAACATGAGAGAAAAAAGAAAACAAACCTTCTAATTTAAAGAAACCTAATAAAGTCTATAGCATTTAATACTATCTCATCTGATTCAAACAAATTTTATTTAACATATTATTTTTAATACAATAATATGGACACTTGAATGACTGTGTAAGTCATGAATGATATGAATTTCTACTGGGTTTGTACCATATTTTTAAATCTCTACATATCAAACATCTGAAACTCAAGAGCTTCATATGATTTAAGACATTTTTGGAAAGATTTTGAGTCATTTACATTTGTGATAGACACTAATGGGCCAACAAGTCACTTTAAGCTACAGTATCATGCAACACAAATCACAGCTCTAAGGCTTCTAAACATGCTGCTTTTAAAAGCTGAAATTGCTGATAAAACACTTCATTAAATAGTATTTAACAAGAGAGATAGATACCCATACAAAGAGAAGTGATCTTAGTAACCATGATTAATTTTCTCTCTTGAAAGTGCAAGCAATAGATCAAATCTTCAGACGAGCGTGTGTGTGTGGGGAGAGTGGGGGAAGGGATGGGTATGGGTTGTTTTTTCCACACATAGGCAAAGCAGTATGTTGTGGAAAATCACTTTAAATTACTGTTGCCAGTATGTTTATAAAGAGTATAATTTCATAGCTATAATTAGTATCCAGGGTTCTCCATCTTCCACTAGAAACTGGATGATCCACAAATAGAAAACTAAAATGAAAAGTTAAAGGTCACTTATAGCTCTTCTCTCTGTTGTTGTTCCTGGCCACCTTAGGAGACAAAAAGCCCAAACACCTTTGACTTTATCCAGCAAATAATGTATTACCATTACCCTGAAAGCCTGTATATACTTCCTCTGAACCATTGCATTGATTTCAATTCCTGTTGAAGACATCCTATTCAAATAGTCCTGTGAGTGAGTCTGAGCATTTAGCAATAAAGTATTGATAATTTTTTCTGTAATGTTACTTTCTTCAATTAAGGCATTCAATAATGTTTTAAAAATGCAGAAAAAAAGAAAGACTATCAGAAAACTAGAATGAAACAGTTACAGAAAGAAAAGCATGACAATGGATAGTTATGGAAAAGTAAAAATTATGCAATCAGGAGGTTATTACTAATAAAATGGAATGAACTGGTCTCCCAGCTTTTCTCTCCAAAAGAGAGAAAACTTTACTTTACAAATATTATTGAAAAGTAACCAAGATTCATTATGCTTAGAAATATTGAAACTTTAGCTGCCCAGACATACATGTGTACAAATGAAGGACCCAGCTTCCGCCTATGCAAATTAAAGGGCATAAACTTTGAAGTAAATAGTGCAATAAGGCAGGTAATCTCACTCACCAGATGAAACGTCTTCTAGGATAATTTTTTTATGTGTTTGCTTAAATACACTAATGTTAAAAAGTTTTTCTCTCCCCTTCTTTATGATTTTAAGATACATACAACACTCAAAAAATTCTAAAACTAAACTAGTTTTAAACTATCATTGGATAGAGGAAACAAAAGATTTATTTACAGGAGAATGTTAGGGAAAGTTTGCACACGTTACAGAGGACGAGGTCTGAAAGTACACTCAAACATCACATCACACAAGTTATCAAAGCACTAGCATATACAGGAAATATCAAGCGAAAAATAATTTTAACTTAATTTGAGAAGCCTTAATTATGTTCCCTCTCCAACCCCTTCCCCAAAGACATCACAAAATGGATTATTATTATTATTGTTCATCTTTTATGTTTTAGAGAACTTTAAAGGCTAATAAAGCAGTTAAACCTCGAGCTCGATATGCTCTTTTCTCATAAGTAATTTAATTCAGATTAACACTCCTACTTATAAGCACCTCAAGTCAGGAGAACACTTCCATATGTATTTTTATCATGCTTAGGCAAGTGCTGAATCACAAATTGGATAAGCCTAAAAGATTTTTTTTTTAGCCACTAGATTTATTCAAACTCTTCCGCTTAAAGGAAACCCTTAGCTTCCACCCTATTATTTCCCTTGAACTGATGAGCAGACATCTCTCCCTTTTATTGTCATGTCTCCACTCCCTTTAATAACACAGCTAAAAGTGAAGACCTTGTTAAGTCCAAATAAGAGTTTATGCAAGTTATGCGTGTAAAAGGAATATTATTCTCTTCTGAGGAATCCGAATAAAATCAAAGCAGATAGACTCTTTTTCTCCAATCCATGATTACAGAGTTGTAATACCTCAATCCGTGATTACAGAGCTGTAATACAGCTAAAGGCCCCATCTCAGACAGATCTCCCCACTGACTTTCTGAGGCAGCAGCAGCATCATAAAAAGAATTTTACTCAACAGTTCTCATTGACTTTTCTCAAAGCGCATACATCATCCATCAAAGATGTGCTTGTCAGAGCCACGGTGCACCAATGCCCTGAAACTTATGCTTAAATTTATGTATGGTGTCAATCTTACACATGTTCTGAGGCATATTCATTCAATATTTTAACGGACAAGGGACCATCGAGATGTGACTATAAACACACTATTTTCTTTGAATTCACTGCAGAGATTTAAAAGCATGAGAATGTCCTGAAAATACTCAAACCTTTCCCTAGAGCCACAAATTTAAAAACAGATAACAACTTTATAAATAATTATTTTGGGGAGAATGGAGCCACAATTGAAACTGTGGGGGAGGAATATTGGTATGCTACAGTATAGTGTTTGTTGTTACCAGTAACATAAGTATGCAAAGAAGTCTTTTCCAGTACTTTATACACTTTTCTTTGAATGTATTTAGTTACAACCATAGTTTGATTTCCTGGAAGACAGACCTAAAAGTCTGATCAGAAAATATGAAGTAAAATTAACAGAAAATCTTCTTCCTTTTACTTTTCTTACCCAGCTACTCTATTGATCATAGAGATACCATTGCTTTTGGCTTACTGATATAAGAATTCTATATTTCCAGCAAAGGATATAAACAGAAAAGTAGCACTAAGCAGTACACCATCTGTCTTGCTTCAAATGAATACTACTGCACATAAATCAGTTAGATACAGATTATATGCTCTTGTGCTCAGATTCTAATAAACACATTCATAACACAAACCAGTTATCTACATCGGTGTGGGGTGAAGGATACAACCATTATCAAAATATCTTAACCTTGAGTCTACTGTTTTTATAAAGATACACAGGTAGATCAAGCAGAATTATTTCATTTTATATTCCTAAATGGAATGTGGAGTCATTTATGACTGACTAGAGTCATAGCCTTGCTCTTTTACACAAGACAAAAGATGATCCTCCATGATCTGCATTGCAGAACATATGTTTCCTGCCACAGTGTTTGAGTATCATTCAATGTGGATTGCTTGCATTAACATGAAAGAGTCCACCAAGATCTAACAGTGAGGATAAAAGGGGAAAATTAGACCTTAAATCTAATGACAAATCAATGTCCAAAGGAG
The DNA here is from genome assembly GCF_035582795.1 of Mycteria americana. Classification (NCBI taxonomy): domain Eukaryota; kingdom Metazoa; phylum Chordata; class Aves; order Ciconiiformes; family Ciconiidae; genus Mycteria; species Mycteria americana. The sequence goes on along the minus strand of NC_134366.1, from coordinate 41,377,962 downwards.
GAAACACAAATATTTATCCATCATGACATCTGATTCTTCCATCAGCCACATCACCTACTAGTCTTACTGTCTACAGTAAAGCTGTCAAAGAAACAGAATAAACTTTTCAAAATTTTTGTAAGAAAAATTTCTGTTAAACTAAAAACATTCTGAGTTGTTGCTTAGCATTTAAGAAGTTTCAATCTCCTTTAGTTCTCCTAAAGAAGATCATAACAGTGCTTTTAATGTATGAGTTAAGCTACATTTTTTCAGGAAAAAATAGAGAAAAGTAAAGTACAAAAAGAAGTTTCAAATCTGAGGATGATTTTATCCTTTTGTTAATTTTCTTTCTCTCTTAGAAACTGTCCTAAGGCTTTTCATATTCAAGAAAGACATACTCAACTTTGCTTATTTCTTTAAAATAATAGCTTCTCCACCTGCATATTATCAACAGATCTGAGCTATGGTTTGCCAGTGTGACAGCACTGAGTGGTATTATAACAATAAAAAACTGGGGAAAAATCTGTGTGACTCTAGTCAGGGATTCTTTTCTGTATTCACAAAGAAATGAAAAAAAGATAATACAAAAAAGACATTCCTTTGCTATAAGGCCACTATATGACCTTGTCTTCTTTTTAATTCTTTAAAGGTATAAGAATTAAATGGATCATTGAAATAAAAAGTTTAGAGAACAGACCAGATGACAAGCTGCAACCTCTGCCTCTTAAATTCTATCCCAGTTGTCAGTATAGCATATTGACATTGTGCAATATGAGTTTTAATCTTATGTCTTTAGTTTCTAAAATCTAGTGGTTTTCAACTTGTGGCCCACAGGTCTTCTAAGTGTTTGTGAAAAGTAATTAAAAAAAAAAGTACATTATGAACAACACTATAGTAATTTTGGGGCACACCCCTACATAGGGAAGGTTTTAGGCATCCACAGGGTAAAACATTGGTTATCAACCCTCCTTAAGGTCAAAGGTCCCTTTCGAGTAACAGCAGGACTACCTGAATCAATTTAAAGTGAAACGAAAAAAAAAGTGATCTAAAGTTCAGATAAAATCTGAAACTATACAGCTAAAATTGATTTTCTTTAAAATCATGAAAGTGATGATTATTTCCTCTTCTGTATTATACATTCTGTGAAAACCTTAAATGTCAAAAAAGAGATCCCAAACAAACCCCAAACATATCTTACCGATGATAAAAAGAATTTCCACTGCAATGTCACTGACTGTTGTGCTTCGAGTTGTAGACAGCTCATCATGGCCAATAAAGCAAACATTGTAAGGTACAGTCACAGCAACATAAAACGTTGCCAGTAAAATAAGCCAGTCCCAGCCAGCTTTAAAAGTGCTAAAATGCAACAATATGAATTTGGATTTTTTTGCATCTGAAACTTTGTATTCTGGAAATGCTGGTTTATCTACAAAAACATTCTGAAAAAGAGAGAAAAAAATGAAATGAGACAAAACAATAATTTCATCATACAGATACATTTCTTCCAATGCAGCCATTTGTTTTTTTAAAAAGCATAAAGAAGTATGACATACTCATATGCAGGCAAGAAATAATGCTAATTTTTTTCTGATGTAGTCCTCGCTTATTTAGACAGATGGTTCTGTTGATGGAATAACTTTTGTGAATGTTGGGGCATGAAGAGGATTAACAAGGGACAGATTAAATAGAATGAGGAGGGGACTGAATCTGGCAAACTACTTCTTCCTCTGTTGGGTGAATTCTGACTGAAAAGCAATGTTTTTCTGCTGGACAGATAGGCTAAAGCTTTGTACACATGTAAATAGGAATGAACATATAGAAATGAATAAATGGTGCTGAAGACAAAACATCCTTCCTATACATATTTTAGAGCTGTGAGGAGGTTGTTTCAGACTAACTCTAGCCTGGTCCTGTGGACTGAACAGCTATAAGTAGTTGGAGCACCTCTCCTAGTTTAGTTTCATCTGAGGGAATCCAGTTTGTCTGCCCCAGACTGCTATGAACCAAAGCACAATTAGTAGCAATAACTTTTTGATTCTCTTTAAAATTGCACTCCTAATCTAAACCAAAATACTAATGTAGACCCACCATAATACAGCTCCAGAACCACCTACCTTCACCATTAAGACTATACCTAGCTTCTTCATGTATCTCGAGACTTTGTCACCTAACCAGCAAAGGTCTTCGCAACAAAGACTTCACTCATGCACCAGTTTTATAAATTCTTGGCTTTTATCCTTCAGTGTTTTAACAAAAACACCTACCCTCCTGAAAAGCAGCATGTGCTACATGAACTGTCTTGTATAATTTACTAACAAAATTCTTGCTCACTGTCATTGTGCCCCTTGTTAATGCTGTTCCAGTAATGAAGAGCCTCACAAAACAGTATTGTGTATTCAGCAAGCTAAGATTACTTCTGATCTTGAAGTTATTCACTGTGAATATAAAAAGACAACAACTGCGTGACCGCAGACTTAATTACATTTGCCTTGCCTGTCACAGCCTTTTTCTTTGTGTGTTTCTTTTGAAATACTGATGTCCTTGCCGTCTCCATTTTTGTTCTCATTCATGAATCTTAGGGGCTGAATCCTCACTGTTGTTAGTGTCAGCCCATTTTTAATCACAGAGACAAAAATGTTCCTCTTATGACTTCCAATTCATAGTTCTAAAAATCTATGTACTAAAGGTAGTAAATCAGTCTGACAACAAATGTTTTAAAATGGTATAATATCATCTGCACTAGGATTTTGACAGTATAAGAAAGTCACCAAAAGCTATTTAAAAGTCATGTTCCTAAGAAATATTACTATGCTATGAAAATATCACTGGAAGACCTGGTCATATTCTGCAGAATTTTTTTAAAATTATTTTTACACTTTTTCAACATTTAACATTTTTTTAACATTTTTAGCTTTTTAACCTTTTTTTAATAATTTTTTAACATTTAACATTTACATTCAATGAAAGTGACTGTATGCCCTTTGAGACATATACCAGCTGTGTATTTTCATGTCCTTAATCTATACCAAGTTTTTTCTGCTTTTAATTTCTGACATAATAATGTCTAGATTGATGTATCCGCACTGCTGCTTAATTTTGGTAACCAATAAAAGGAATATGCCCAGTGTCAGATCATCTTTTCAGGGTGTTCATGATCTATATCCATTGGCTACTTTTTCCATTTTTTCTCTTCCATCCTCCCCCAACGATTAAAAAAAAAAAAAAAAAAAAAAAAAAGAGACCATTGTCTTCTTGTGGCTCTGTCAAAGATTTTAGCTTTTTGATCCTAATGATATACAAACAAGAAACTAAATACTGTTCTGAGAATTTAAGAGAAACTCTTTCTTTTTGCTACCCCTGCTTCTAATAACTATAGGCTCTCAGTGTTGGAAGAGGCTCTCAGATATTATTCTAGCAAATTTTTATATGGACATACTGATTTCATATGCATCTCTAGTTTTCCTCTGCATTAACTTTTCTCCTGAAACATAGTTCCATAGAGAACAAAGTTATTCTTTCTCCTGAGCATATTTCTTTAGAAGTCTTTCTGTTGCTATATTTTTGGTTTTGTCTATTGTTTGATTTGGGCTTTGCAACATTCACAGGGCGTTTATGAACTTACTTACTAGTTATAGTTACTAGAGGAACACAGAAGTAATTTAAAGAAAGAAACATTACTACTGCAATTAGGAAATGAAAAGATAAATTTACTCTGCACAAAGTTGGAGACATTCACATGAAAAGTTGCCTAAATGAAGTGTGACCTCCTGGAGCTTACACAGCATAGAGATTTTCAGCTAGAATAATACCTTGAGTTTCTTCTTTTTTTTTTTTTTTTTTTGGCAAATAGTAATTATTGAAATGAAATAATTGGGATGGTAAGGTAAATTGGAACCTAAAATTAAGTTCTGAGAAATTTTATAATGTGGCTTTCCTCAGGTTAAATAAATGTCTGTTTACAGTATGGCTAAATGCACTGTCTTGATATATGAAGTGTAACAAATACCCTTGTAGGCAGAACTGCACTTAAGTGAACTGCACTTTACTCCTTTTGTTACCGTAAAATTATGATTAGGACATTTCTCAGGTACCCACTGACCTTTTACAGTACTTTTTTTTTAAAAAAAATGACAGCACCAAGAGTATATTTTTGAAAAAGAGAAGAATTACACCTACATTATTAATTTTCAATTTGTTCTTCTCTCTCCTTTGTAAATGTCCAGAGATATGATAAAGGACAGCTCTACTCCGTCTTCGTGCTGACTCAAAATGTGACCCCGCTCTTCCTCTTCCTTTCCATTTCTCTGCAGAACAGAAGTGAGAGTCCATTAAACATCAGGAAATGGCACTTTAACCTTTGGCAGCTGAACTACTGACATTTTAGACTTTGGTAGAAACAGGGCTAGATGTAAAGATTATACACATCTTTTCTTAGTTTTGCTTAATCTTTTGCAGTTAAGAAAACAAAAACACTCTACTGAAGGGCAAATAAAAATCACTGTAAAGTTTTAATTGTCAAATGCTTTCATGCAACTCAGAAGCAATTAATTGCAACATATGATTTCATAGATAAGAAAAATGTACTCTTTACTGTTTCAGAAAATGAAATAGTGATTACTGACCAGAGGCAAGTGTGGCTAGGAGTAACCACTTAAAATATCCTCAAGGTGTTCCTGCTCTCTCTTTTATTTCAGGGAAAGAAAAAAAAAATCTCATGGTGTACTTTTTAAAAACAAAGAATCTGACTTGTACTAGGTTTCCATTATGTCAGAATATGCTAATTTGCAAGCTTGCTAATTAGTAATATTCAATTCTTATATTCATGTGTTTAGATTTCTTGTCCTACCACATGGTCACTGGCGTAATCACTTGACACATTCCTTAGTGACATGAAATCCATTAAAAGTAAAGACTTAACACTATTTTGGAAAGGTTCGTATTTTTTCCCTCCATTCAGATGTCTGTAATTGTCAATCATGGGATCAAATTTTGTTCTTGCTTATACAGCAGTAAATTCAAAGTAACTCCAGTAGCTCTGATGGAATTACAGTGAATTGATGCCAGGGTAAATGAAAGCAGACATTTTGTGATGTGTCGGGATTAAGAAAAAAGGAATTATGGAAATAAAGGAAGAAGCTGTCTGTCAAACAGGTTTAATTAAATTCAATTCAATGCATATAAATTAAGGTGGGAAAAAAACCCCAAAAACTAATTAGCACATCCAGAAATTAACAACAAGCAAAATAGCTACATCTTGAAACCTGCCTAGAAAAGCAAGAAAGATTTGAATTATAGAAGACTGGTGTATTTTTGGCTCTACGACACAAAACCATACATAACAAAAAAAGTGTAGGAAACTAAACTTTCCAGACTTCTCAGTGAAGAATGCTTCACGTAATTCATGCAAGAGCCCTCTCCAGTTGAGGAAGTTTTACATGTCAGTAAGGAGGAGAAGGGGAAAAGAAGAAAGAAAAAAAAATAAAAAAGGAAGGAAAAAACATTGCACTGCAAAACCAAATAGCTATTGGAAAGATGGGGGAGGCAGATGGAGAAGCCCCATACTTCCCCATCTCCAACCTGGGTACCTGCAGGTGGTTTAAAGAGCTACAACGCGTATAGGTGCCAGCTACAACAAAGGAAGGTAAAACAGAAGGGACTATTTCAGAAAATACTCAACTAAAGGAACATTTTTTTAAAACTTTCATGTCTCAATCACCAAACCATTTAAAACTCAAACTATATTTTAAAAGGGTACTTAAATTGTGGGTGAGAGCAGAGTGTTCATCTGCTGCTCTCAGTAAAAACAAATTTAAGTCTATTGAATTAGGTCTCCACTGTAGTATTGGATAGCTGTAGTAGTCTGGTTTTATCATATGACTTTGAAATTCCCTTTAAAACTATTTACAGGCCTCTCTTTCTTCCCTTTCTAAACCTAAACTGCCATGTTGGATGAGGCTATTCATTTTTCCCTATTGCCTCCCAAAGTAATCAATAAAACATGCTTCAGACCTGCTATGGGGTAGGCTGAGAAAGTGGGCAAATACCCACAAAAGTTTCTGGCCAGCAATGCTTTCAGGACTCTTTAGCTAAAGGCTTCATCCTCACGATGTCTCACATCTAATACCTCTCCATGTCCTTAGCCTACAAACCACAAGATAGTCCATCCTGGTAGGTGGTAGGTATAACAGCCTAGGTGATGTGCTGCGAGACCCACACTGCACTGTGTTGCAGAAGGCAGGTACGGTGCCTTTAGGTGGAGTTTCTTTGAGTACTTTCAGCATCCCCAGCAATACAAGGCTCTTCCTGTGTGGAAGTGGAGCTCTCTATCTCTAGTCAACCTCGAATACCTTCTCTTTACCCCTCCTAGATCTCCTGTGTCTTTTTAGAGAGATCTTTTTTAGTAGCTCCTTTTTTTCCAGAATAACATGCAACAATCAAGATATGGATACAAAATCGCCTGATACAATAGTGTAATAATGCCTTCAGTTTTTTTCTTAATAGCTCTTAACCTCAGATTTGCCTTTTTCTTACCTGCTGAGCACTGAGCTGAAAGCTGCGCACAACTCCGTCTCTTTGCAGCATGGTAATAATTACTATGGAGACAGTCAATGTACACATATTCAGTTAAAGTTGTTTCTTTTTTCCTGTGTATTTATTGACACTGATTTTTCATTTTCTGTCCACTCTTTAAATAAAACCATGTTCCTTATAAGATTTTAAATTTTATGTGCCAGCAGCCTGATAATGTTTTGCGTTAGATGGATCCCATTTATCCTACGTATGTTTAGCATTCCAGCCACTAAGAATTCTGTACTCATTAACCTGCTCAGGCTGTGGGGCTTGATATGGCACTTAGAATCATACTAGTTGCATATTTGCAGAGCAAGTGACTTCCATCACATGCTGATTCCACTATTTGCAAAGGATTAATGCTACCTCTATGTTAATATTGGAAGTCACTCAACTCCTAGAAACAGCAAAGAACAGATAAAAAAGTGTGACATTCATTATGAAGTAATATTTTTTCTTTTTAAACAGAAATGGTAGAGATTTTTTATTGTAGTTATTAGCAGTGAAAAAAATGCGAGTTGCCTATGCAGATAAGATGCCATCAGACAATGCCATAGCTGGAGCACGTGTCAATAGCTTATAACATAAATCAATGAATGACAATTACAAATTCTCCTGCTTTCTGATCTTCCCAGTGCCTTTAGGAAAAGAGGCAATCCTGATCCTTAGTAAACTATGTTGTTCACCAGGTGTGCCTTTGTATGTGTGAGATTATTATCTGTAACCTTCATCCTTCTACTGTCACACTCAGTTTACAGATCACTATTCTGAAGGAGGCAGTTTATTTTTTATAAATACCCAGCTGTTTCTTTCTGACTCTTAAAAGAATTTTAGGTACCTGATAGACTTTCTTTCGTCTTTCCATGGCTGATCTTAGCAAAAAGATACAATAGTAAATCCAACCATAAGCAGAAAGTCACTTTAAATACAGCTGTGTTATTTTTACCCTGTGCTTAAAATCAAAAGGTTTTCTCATATCCCCAGATACTGCGAGAAATCATTGTTCTAAAAAAAGCTCAGATCTGGGGCTCTGTCTCCTGGTGCTTCTACACACCCCTTCCTGTGTGATGGTAATCCCCCCCCCCCAAACAGCCCTTAAAAAAGATACTTTGCGATTTAGTCTTAAATCCCCTTTTCTTTGCTCAGAAAAGTTGTAATACGTTTTTTAACTCTTCTTGCTGTCCTTCTGTGTTGTTTTTTCTTTCAAATGAGATTAGGTATAGCACCACGACCATCACACATGGCAACCTCAGAAGTCTTTTCTAAGGAAAGAAACTAACACCGCCTTTTTGCCATTCTTAACATTAGTCTCATAGCAGCTTAAGACTTCTTATAATCTTGTAAGGGAAGGTTGCAGTAAAAAAAGCACAATCAGACACAAACGCCTTTTTAACTGTTGACTTTTCTGTTTGTGTTTTTATAAGAACGTGAGGCATCCATCTTCCACTTAATAGCAAGTGGAGGCTTAACTATTTCCTTGTCCCTTTGGAAAAAAATATATCTACTCCCTAGATATAAATCAGAAAAATAAAACCTGGCCACTTCTGATAAGCTCTGCTAAGTATATGCTGCCCCAGAAATGCAAAAGAACTGTAAACTCAGCCTTACTGACCAAATTAAAACCAAATCTATGTCTGCTCTCCTTCAAAGCACATCAGAGTAGTCAGAGCATAGCATTGGACATAGTCCAGAATACTTTATGGTTTATAATGTTCTCATTCCCAAGATAAAGTATGATACATTTAAATCCTTGAAATGTAAAAGAAAGTGTTTAGTTGTCAAATAGGAGATAAGACTCATACTGTTCTTTCAGTCACGAAGTTCAGGTGGTAACAAATAAAAGATATCTCAAGTCCTTCCTGAGGCAGAGCTGGACCTGGAGGAGGGGTGCTCAACACATGGTCAAGGGAGCCCATTGCAGCATGGCAGCTCCCAGGGACCTTCCTTCTCAGGACAGCTGAGAGGGTGACAGGAACCGGCTCATGGCCCAGCAGCTCTTCCACAGGCACGAGCAGGCTGCACCTGAATACCACCCTGCTCTTGTTCTAGGTGTCCAGCCCCGTGCTTGGCTGTAATTGCGCAGGTATAGGAGCTTCCTTGGAAAGTAAATCCATCACATACAAGCAAACTACCATCATCTTTTGCACATCCATGTGCAGTGGACCCAAGCTGTCTACACTGAGTAACTCTGTGACCCAGAAGCATTATGTTCACTCTATAGCAGACAAGCTGTGACATGAGAGAGACCATGAAATGCATCTCTTTCCAAATACTGAAATAAGCTAACCTGCTCTGGCCAGAAAGGTTACACATTATTGACAAAAAATATCTCAGCCTTGGTATTTTTCCTCATTTTTCACAGCATTAATTTGTATCCCTTTGAAAGAACTACCTTCACTTTTTCCTCAGATTGTACATTATCACAACAGAATATGCATTAATTAAAACCACTACCTAGATTTCCCTCTGGTGTGATTAAATGCCCAACATGCTCTTTTACAGAATCATCTCCCAGTCTGATCATGGATCATAACCACAGAAAGTTTTCTACACAAGTGTTCATGGACACGAAAGAGAAAATTAATATCTAGCATTTCATTCATATTACACAGGAAAATCCAAGAGATTTATCTGTTTTTACCTAAGCAATCATAAAGTTAGAGAACGAATAAAAGCAACCAGCACCTCTCAAATTTAATCCACAACACAATATACTGACAATATGTGAATGCGTTAGAGAGGGGCAAGGTAAAGTAGTCTGAGGGTTTAGTCCTGGAAACACATGCACACCTGAGTAACTTTATTCACAGAAAATAGTTCTACCAAAAACCAATACGACAGAGTTATCCTAAAGGCTGTGAGGCTACAGACTTGGACCTCTTAGCAGTATTTCTGCAATTTTTTTCACTCCTTTGAGTACAGTAGCCATTGAAAAGATAGATATCACCACTAGGGAAAAGACCATAACTGTTTGTTGCTTTTTTACATCTTCGCAACCACATTAACTCCATGCTCAACATTGTATTCCAGCCCCAACTACTTGATTGCCACTACAGTCCTGTTTGCTTGCCAGGTGGGGCTGTTATGCTTAGGGTAAGATTGATTCAGACACATTGACTATCCTCTTCAAACAGTATAAATATGACCAGATAGGTCACAGACTGGATATTAGGAAATTTTACCTCACTGAGAGGGTTATCAAGCATTGGAACAGGCTGCCCAGGGAAGTGGTTGAGTCGCCATCCCTGGAGGTATTTAAAAGACGTTTGGATGAGGTGCTTAGGGACATGGTATAGTGGTGGTCTTGGCAGTGTTAGGTTTACGGTTGGACTCGATGATCTTAAAGGTCTTTTCCAACCTATACGATTCTGTGATTCTGATTCTGTGACTATCTCAAGTCATGACATGCATCAAACCTGGCTGTCCACATGGGCAAAAATAGGAAAGATAGTATAGATATAGCTATCTTTAAACACATTGCAAGGAAGAGTTCTGAAGAAAAGCAGTGAGTTACAATCAGATGGCTCCAGATTTACATGAACAGTCAACCCTACAGTGCCTGCTATCTGGAAAAATTATATTTTTTAGGTTTATTTAATAGTGTAATGTATACTTTTATAAATAGGTTTGCCTAAAATAATGAGATGACTTCTTCTTAGCACTTTTGAGGTCCAGGAGCAAGTATGAGGAATAAATAAAATTTTTATTCTACTAACATTTTACTCAGAGGACTGGATAAGTTGGCAGAGTAGCTAAGGACATTTTTATTTATTTTGTTGTTTACAAAGCTAAAGTCAATCATGAGATGAAACAGCAGCTAATGCCAGCTCCCACCTAAGAAAATTTGTCATAGAAATAATATCCTTTCCTTATAGGAATATAATATTCCTTATAGGAATAATTTCCTTTTGAACAACAAAAAAAGGTAGAACAGGACAAATGGGCTTTCTTCATTGCTAAGAAGTATCCAGATATGGACAGACTTGAAGAGATCCATGATGCTGTTCCATTTACATGCTGGAGCACTGTGAAAAGGGGTAGTACCTGGGCTAACACGGTGACTTCAAACTACTGCTGGTTGGAGCTTTCCCCTCCTCAAAACACAGAGGGAGTGGCATATTCACGTACCTGCATGATATCTCTTACTGCTGTATTCTGAAATCAGGCAGGGAAATAAACCTCCACCATTAACTTTCCTGTTTATTTCTCTAGGGTGTCATAATCCAGCCACTTGGCCCAATCGCACAGTGAGATGTTGTTACCTAGGATATCTTAAAAGTACTGACCTGTTCTTTTTTGATCCTGGGTTCAATGAACCATTTCTTAAAGGATTTCTCAATCATTTATTAATCTTACAATTCTATCTATGAAAGGCTTCCTGTAAGAAGTGCAATCAAGATTTTTTTTTCTTTTAATACAAGTCTTGAGAAACCCTCATCACTTGCATCATAAGGTAAGGAAAACCACAGCAGAAAGTATGATCTTTGCATAGACACCCATGAATAGCCCACATGCCACAAAATAAATACAATGATGTCTATAGGAAACACAATGGTACTTAATCGTATCCAGTATCACTAACGCAAAATACATTTATTTCATAGGCAGTCCTCAAAAAAAAAAAACCCCACCCAAGTAAATTCCGAAGGAGACAATTGGGATAAAGCAATACAAAAGGATTCTGAATGAACATACAAAAACCTTCACAAACAGATTGTATGGAAGGCTGGTATGAATTTTTCTAGGCTTTTTAAAACCTTTAGCTAACTTTCAGATATTATTCTCTAACGAACAGCACACCAGCAGTTGTCAATAAAGAGAAAACTGATAAAAGCCTGCTTTGGTATTAATGACAGAATAAAAGCACTACCATGGGCAACAGGCTGCAGGAGGTCTATTGGTTGCATGACACATTCTTTGTGTCAACAACAACCAAATATTCACAGAACTATTAACTGTATAGTGGATCCAGGCTAGCCTCTAGACACTTTTTTATTCTGTTAACTGATTAACTGATTCAATAAGAAGATGCACTTAATGCACATAACAGCTGAAAAACTGTAAACATTATTACAGAATATTTTTTAAAGGGACCAATTTTACACAGAGTCATTTGTATGATTTTCATCATTTTACTATTGTGCCTTCAGAGAAAATTCAGCTTCAAACAGGCAGAGAAAAGAAGCAATAGTATACATTACTAGTACTGTTTCATGGATCAGAAAGACCTTTAAACAGTGGTATGCCTATAAGACCACATTTTGGGCTGCTGATTCTTCCATCATTAAGAAAAAATGGGTAGGGGGGAAAAGACACACAAAGACCACAAGAAAGGGCCTTTCTCCACCTCCATTTTGGTAGTTGATGGGTGTACACTCCTAAATAAATAAGTCTTCTTTTTTAGATGCCAGTATTTGGGCCTATCTCATACAATTCAGAATTGGGAGAAAAAAAAAATCCAAGTAGACACAACTTTCTTCAATAGACACAACTACTTCTAATAGACTGAGATTCAGTAGAAGAACTCTGAAGGCGAATTGACTTTAAGCTATTTCCCCATTTATTAATACTACTGCCTTCTCCCAGGTTTTACCTAAAAAGTTACAGAATCTCTTATAATGAAGTAAAATATTCCATCTTAAAAATAACTATTTCATAATTGTGTAAAAATAGTTTATTTACCAGCTTATTACTACACATTAGAGAGAGTCATCTCACAAGGGAGAAAATTGTAATTTTTTATTATGCCACCAAATTTAAAACATGTTTATTGATTTAACTGAAGTGAGTGGTCATATGTAGTTCTTACAGAACAAAATGTAGTGTTGAATTTAAAGCTGGGTCATCACTCATTCTTTCAGCTGTTTTTTGATGTGACTTTTATTTCCTGGAACAGGTTGTATTTCCCATGGTGAATGATAGCTCATGGCAAAGTGATATGCTCATTTATCATTATGAACAAAAACATAATTGTAATAATACAGAAAATACTTGAAATATTTTTTAAAAAACCCTAGAGCTTAAATATTTCCAATTATTTAAGTCACTGAGAAACTTTTCATTGACTTCAGCAAGTGTTAATGTCTGTCTTTCTGTGCAAGGATGTAGTATTTAAGGACATAATCTCACTGAACCTAAAGGTTTTCTTTTTTCCTTTAATTCCATTAATTCAATCACATACTTCATTTAGTGATATTTTCTCCTCCAGAATATTTGAGGAAGGTTATTTGTAATCTGAGGTGATCATAATTTCACAATCATTGTTCTTTGCACAAATTAATAAAAAAAAAAAATTTGCACAGAAGTTGACAGTAAAGTATAACCTTGCTCACATAAGTGAAAATAGGAATATGTACACCTGAATAATTTCTATCTTGTAATGAAAGCAGGTCTTTTGAAAATGAAGACTTGTTTTCTTAATATATTTATCTACAATTCAGAACCAGATCAGTCACCTATAAAAATGTTTTGTGGTCAGTGCAACTTGTCCAGAGTTAAAAAGGGGGGAAAAACAGCTTTTAAAAAAAATATAGTTTAAAGAGATAAGACATATATAAGTTCAAAAACCTATAATGTCTGTGCATATGTTTCATGTGGTCATTGAAACTCCCAGAAAGTATGTCTGATTATCTCTCAAGGAATGAGATTTTCAGACTATGAAAGTGACTGGTCATAAACCAAAACTGTTTTACAACCTTAATTATATAAGATAGGATGGATGGTTGGCAGTTCTAAACCCATCTTTGCTACAGCTAGGCAAAACTCACCTGTAATAGGTCTTATTTGCTGAGTCTTTATAGAACCTCAGAGTTGCTCTGAGGAGCTACAGCATGAACTACATTCACTGTAACTGCAATAACAGGTGAATTCTGCAAATGGTCCAAGTCCCCTTATTTGTGTTTCTGAACGCAAAGTAGATACGCAACATGCATTCTAGTCCTCATGGTCTCTTAATTAATAAAATGTAGGACACCAGGCTGTGTCTAGACCTGTGAAAGCCTTTAAAGACATTTCTTCCTTTTCAGATTTTTTCCAGAGAAATAAGACATTTATGTACAAAAGTTTGCAAACCCTCTACCTCCTCAAAAAAACCCTCCCTCTACACCTCTAAAAAAACTCAAAAAACCGCCTATCACACACAACTCTGAAGAGCTCTTCTAATTGGCAATGCACATACTAAACATATTCCCTGTTCCTTCCACGTTTTCTGTTGTCAGTCTTACATGTTTGAGCTAGCAAACTCTAAAAGGAAAATATAAAGATATTTTCCACTAAGTCTGCCATCAACCTAGTCCAACAAACAGAAAAGCACCAAAATGAAAATCAAAACAAAAAAAAAACCCCAAACAAACAACTCCTCCCTCACCACCCCCATAATTTGATAATTTGCTTTCTAAGGAAAATCTAGAGGTTATTGCATGAGTTTATCTAGGAACTGGTGAGTCTATGAACTATTTGGTTGCAAATGCATATATTGTCCCACCCTTCCAGGATATCCCAGAATGCAGTCTGCTCCTCTGCATTTGGTCAAGAATCAGAGTTTGCTTGTCTTTTTCTCATTTTTGCTCCACAAAGATATACCACAAAGGACACTTCCCTCTCACCTCCAGAACATACCGTGTGCCTTTCTGAGAGTTGCTGGAATGGAACTGCCACTCGCATTTAACACTTGGTAAAAAGCTAAAGCAATGGCCACAAAGATTGATACGTCTCTAAAGCTTCAAGGCTCAAATACAACTTATTTGCTCACATAAGAAGGTGGAAAGGGCAGAGTGAGAGCATCTATGTGCTCACATGTATCTGCAGGAACAGGGAATAGAAAGGCAGCTCTATTTTTGTCCCCTAAGTGTTTACTCTCTCATGCGTTGACCAGGAGGAAAGCAGTTTCTCTTTACTGAGGACAGAAGAGATGCAGACCCTTCCTACTCGATGGTCAGCCAGGAGCAGTCATCCTAGAGAAGATGTAACTGAGTCATTGCAGGATAAAGGCTTCCCCAATACGTTCTTCCTTTGGGCAGTGGGAAAGTTGGGATAAAACTGTGCTTCTAGCCCACCTCCTCCATCGACAGAACAGGATGGTACCCCATGCATCCTGAAACAATTTAATCTGCTTTGAATACTGTACATCTAGGTGACTGTACATCTCCTTCTCAATATCCTGCCTCCTGACAGGTGTAAGGAGCTTTAAAATGAAAAGTTGTGCCCTGATATTCACTGCTGTAGCTTGAGCAATCACAAAGTAGCTGAGACAGTAATTAGGCAGAATAAATCAAAGTGCACATTGCAGAATTTCTTAGAAGAAGAGCCCATCCCTGCTGCCAACAGACTTTTTTTTTACATAAAAATCTGGAATGCAAAATGTTTGGCACATGGTATTTCACTTCGGGCACACTGAAAAGAACAACCCCTCCCTCCAACAAATGATGCATAATCAAAATAAATCTGTTTTCTTAGAAATTCGTATAGACCTAAGGATTAATAAGAAGCCAGAAAAAGCTAGCCAGTTAAACCATAACACTGCAGCTTAGTTTAATCTGTGGTGGGAAAGGCTGTAGTCCAGCTTTTAATTCACGTTATTACTAGGGTAAAAGCGTCTTTGCCAACAGGCAGGCCAACCTGGCAAGGATGTCTTCAAACTAGGAACAATATAAGGAGAAGACGATGACCAACAAACAAGTGAGGAAGTAGTGAGGTGGACTGACAATTGGCTGAACTGCAGGGCTCAGAGGGTTGTGATCCACAGCATGAAGCCCAGCTGGAAGCCACTCAATAACATTATGACTGGGGGACTGATGCTATGGCAAATGCTGTTCAACTTCTTCATTAATGACCTAGAAAAAGGGAAAGAGTCCACTCTCAGGAAGTTTGCAGATGATACAATCTGGGAGTGAGGAGTTGTTACATCAGATGTTTGTGCTGCAAGAAGGTTCAGAGGGACCTTGACAGGCTGGAGAAATGAGCCAAGAGGAACCTCATTGAGTTCAATAAAGGTAGGTGCAAAGTCCTGCACCTGGGAGGAATAAACCCATGCACTAGGACAGGCTGGGGGCCAAGCAGCTGGCAAGCAGATTGCCAGGCAAGGACACGAAGGTCCTGGTAGACACCAAGTTTAACATAAGGCAGCTACATGCCCTTGTGGCAAAGGTGGCCAACAGCGTTGCAGTTTGCATTGGGAAGACCGCTGCCAGCAGGTTGAGGGAGGTGATGCTTCCCCTCTGCTACACTGGTGAGACACATCTGCAGTGCTGGGCCCAGGTCTGGGCTCCTCAGTACAAAAGAAACATGGACATACTAGAGAAAATCCAGTAAAGGGCCACAAAGATGATTAGGTGTTTGAAGCATCTGACACAGCAGGAGAGGCTGAGAGAGCTGGGACTGTTCAGCCTGGAGCAGAGAAGCCTCAGGGGGGGATCTTATCAATGTGTATAGATACATGATGGGGAGAGATAAAGAAGACAAAGCCAGAGTCTTCTCAGAAGTGCTCAGTGAAAGGGCAAGAGGCAAAGGCCACAAAAATTAAATATATGAAATTCTATTTAAGTATAAGAAAAAGCTTTTTTACTTTGTGAACAGTCAAACACTGGAACAGGCTGCCCAGAGAATTTGTGGAGTCTTCATCCTTCATGATATTCAGCACATATCTGGACATGGTCTTGGGCAACCTATTCTAGCTGACACTGCTTTGAGTAGGGGGCAATGGAGTACACAAACTCCAGAGATGTCTTCCCACCTCAACTATCGTGCGATTCTGTGGTTACTATCTATTGCACACATTTTTATAATAATGCTGGAGTAAAGTTGAGAAAATGTGTCCTAAGATAATTGTTTTCAAACAAAGAGCTAAAAATTTTCTCAAAGAAAAAGAACAACAAATAGATTAACAATGAAGGCTAAAGGAAACTTTTTGGAACGAGTCAAATTCAACAGGAATTTTAGCAGTGATTATAACAGTAGAACTCTATATCTATATAACCCATATGATTACATATTTGCATACAGAATAGAGATCTAAAAGTAGTTGCAGACTAATTTAATTTCCGATTTCCCTACCTGGATTCTTGTAATCTCACTAACTTCCAGCACGTGTCCAAGTGTATTACGGAAAGTACCTATGCAGAAATGAAAAAACACTGACCCAGCCATACCATATTGGAGTCCAGATTTGGAGTCTGGTATTTTCAGTTTAATCAGTTTTCCCCCCAAAGGACAATGGAACTCTTAACCAGTTTACCAAAATGTAGCTAATCATAAGTTAGGATGCTAAAATAAGTCTCCCATAAAACTGGTTAAGGAACAGTTTCTGAAGGAATCGTTGTATTCATAAAAAAAAGACCATCAATTTGATTAAAGAGCCCAAGTTCAGGAAGAAAAGCTGTTGAGTAGCTTTTCATAACAGTAAATTATAGGTATTATTAAGCAGATGGAAAGCAGGGTGTATTTCTACAATAAACTTACAGGTAGGGGAAACATGTATTGAAAGCAAATTACTGATACTGAAAAGTTGAGGTCTCTAAGAACACTGCAATTAAAAGAGGTGCAGGGGTGAGGGAGGAGGATGGTAAATTAACTTAAAAAGCACAAACCAAGCAAATGAAGCCATATGAGAGCTGCTGGCTGTCACAGCACTTCTTAAAGACTGTCAAACTTCTCAGGCAAGACTTTCTTATTTGAAAGTCTTAGGACAAAGTCTACTCTTCCCATTGGCTGATAGGGCTGATTTCACTGGAAACTTTTATACAGAAAAAAGCAGAAAATAATTCTGTTAAATTTGTATTTAGAATGAGACATTCAAAAGAAAAGGTCACAGACAACATCTGACATTTGGGCTGGGTTAAGGGAAATCAGGCAAAAAAGTGGACTTTTGCAAGGCGCATTGGCACAAAGGAGCAACTGAAGTTGCGTGAACAGATAAGATAAAATAGATAAGAAAATGTCTGCAGAAAATTGAAGAGGGTATCAACTCCTGAGCTCTGCAAAAGTAAGAAGACAATCACAAGAAAAGAGAGGCCATAAAACCAGGAGATAAAGCTCAGGAAGGTGTCACTGTGAAAGTACAAGGAGAACAAGATTTTACAGAAGAAACAGATGGTATCAAAGGTAGGAAAGACATGAGGAAGAATGAGTCTGGAGAAGGCTTTTGGAGACGCACCCAGTGAGAGTGTATTCCACCATAGAGTGTTGGTGGAATGCCAAGGGGTCCAGAGCAGACTTAGGAGAAAAGGAACATGAAGGAATTTTGTTAGATAAGCTTTCTAAGGAGTTTAGAAATTAAAAGGAGATGGAATGTGACTATTAATGTTCCATACAAATTATCAAAGTCTGTTCTGGGCAGTACAGAGAAGAGATAGACAGAAACAAAAACGTTAATACAACAGCCTTGCATGGGCAGAAGAGTTTCCACACTGAGCACTTTTGTATCTAAGTTCTCCTTCCCATACACAAATCTAACCGCAAGATATATGCCAAAACAGCAATAGAAAACTGCGCATAATGACAATTATCTTATAGCAAGAGCTGGCTTTCAACTCCAAGTTTATAAGTTACCTGATTTTTGAAAGGACAAATTCAGTAATCTTTGAAAGAGTAACATTATCTTTTCAGCAATATTAACTGTGAAAATAATATCCGGTAATGTGTATCAAACACTTCGCAATGAATGTTAATCACTCAACGTTAAAAAAAGTTCTTCAATACCTCTAAACAAAATGCAAACTCAATTTTCTGTTAATATGAGGTGCATCCTACGTGCCTGATAGTGGTTGTGGTCTAAGTAAAGAAGAACCAATTACTTCTAGAAGTGAAACATTCTGAAATTTCAGATACTGAATCAGTTGCATAGACTGTACTGGGAATTCTTTTGTGACAATGATGATGATGTTCACCACTGGAGGACTAATGAATCACTCTGCATGGGAAGAATTTGAATGTTACTCAAAGAGCTAACATACCATTAAATTTATTTTTATATAGCTAGGTAGATTTACATAAAACTAAAATTCTAGAATTGTTTGTAAATATTTTGAATAAATGGTTAAATCCTGTTTCTTATCTCACTATATTATATAAAACTGTGTATTTGGCAAAGCCCCACACTAAGTGTTACTTTCTGTTGCCATGATGCAAACAAGTATCACCATAGCATAAAATGATTGCCATGGTTTTAAAATGAGTACAAAGGGGAGAAAACAACCAAGTTTCAGGATTGTGCTCTAAAGAGTACATCGCGGAAGACAGCTAAATGTCAATGTTCATAAGCTTATAGCAATTGAATAGGCGTTTGCTGGTGTAATGTAGCTCTGCATAAGTGTGTTCCTCTGTCAGCACGCAGTAGGAGTATTAATTTTTAACTGTGCAAGAGCAAACATGAGTTAAAATCTGCTTAGATTTACAATTTGACATGAACCCACATCAAAAGCTGAAGATCATTTTAATCCATCCTAAAATAAGCATACAGCTATAAAATGTTTGTCAGATAAACAATAGCTGTCATTTTACAAGCAATCAGTGATATAACCTTTTCAAGTCATCACTGGCATACTAAATGTGATTTCTCACTGAGTATATCCTGAGAATTTGCATCTCTCATAAGGTAAATCATTAGCCTCTAGAGCACAGATGTTCTGACAAACTCTCTTCTACATGGCCCCACATATGATGTTTTAATAAACTACTTTCCTAAAACTTTCATAAGTGTAAGGTTTTCTAAGGTTTAAGAAGAAACTAGATAAAATATGTTTCATATTTTAACTGTTTTACTTCGAGGTGAAGTGATTGGTAGAAATTGGATGTAAGGAAAAGCTGCAAAATTTACCTGGGTACTACTTCAAAGCCTTTCTCCAGTCTTCCAGCTCAGAAATTCTCAAATATGTTTAGTGCAAAAAGTGAAGGATGCAAAAAAACCCCCTCCATTACTCAGGGCTTGAAAAGTACGACAAAGATGAAATTATTTGTCCAAATGTACAGAAGAGGCAGACGCTGTTAGCATAAATGTTGATTTAAGAACGTCCAGTAGCACAGGGAAGCATAATATTTTCTGGTTTAAAGTATTGATATGTTGTAAAAGAATGCTGAATTACACTTCTCTGTAACTGAAATATAACTATTTTATTGAAAAGCTAATATTTAAAATCAGAAAAAGTTGAGTACTAATTGTTCCCCTGCTTCAGAAACCTATAAGGAGAAAGGGTGTCCTAAGGCCATATCAGCGTTGTTTCCGAAGTATGCAGAGATCAAATGGCTATCACAGGGTGAAAAATTTAAATAAATCCCAGAGCAGTACCAAATTGGAAAATTCAGCAGTAATGAAATTTCACAGAATTCATTCACCCTCTACAGAGAACCTTTTTCTAGACAGTTCCTTTGACACTGAAAAATTGCAAACTTAAAGTCTTAGTTCAGTATACCTTTACAAAATGTAAACCTGGAATAAGTTCACTGCCTTTGATACACAACACAGGTCAATGCTGACTGCATAACCTCCATCCCTCCACACTGTCTTTGCTTTGTGTTAGCAGAATTTAGCAAAACTTGACTACAATATACAGTCAAAATTATTTTGTGGCAGCTGTGAATCATTAGCATAACACAATCTTTTTCCAAATCCTTGAGAAGATCCTTGCATTGTTTCCTTTCAGAAGCAAATAAATGTGAGGACTTATTTCTTACACTATTGAATATTCCTAAAGACATAATAAATCTTATAATTTCATATAATGTAATGAAAATTAGATGACACAAGAATAGTCATGCTTCTTAATAGGAAAAATAATTTCTAAAGATGTATGTTCTGCTTATAGAAAAGCGTGAAAAAGTGCATTCATTCATCTCTCAGCCATGTTGAAATCAGATTCGCGTAAGGAATGCTTGAAAACGTCTAGCTGTTCCAATATGTACCTCTGAAAGTCCAGAAAGTAAATCAATTAAATCATGGTACATTAAAACAAATTTAATTTTGAGGACAAAGTACTCTGTCCCTGGATTCTATGTTTACAGAATGTAAAGCAATGTGTAAATAAAAAAAATTACAAATAAGAACTTCAATAGATTGTTTATCCTTCCATGTCCTATATTAATTTCTTGTTTGGAAAGCTAGGACATCTCTATATTGAAAAGCGTACATAAGAGAATTCATGTAGGTGCGAATCTCAAAAAACTTAGCAATGTTGGTTCTTATCAACCAACATAATTCACACAAACCTTCCTTTTTGTCTTCTGCAGCAATCTTCACTTTTGTATCTGTTATATCCTTGAAAGAGGCCAGAAAGAGTACTACATCTCCTTTTTCATTCTTTATAGGAACAATATCCAGTAGGCACCAGAATGAAGACCCTGCAAGGATAAAGAATGAATTTAATTCAAACAGATATCTTTTAGCGCAGGGGCGGGGGGGGGGGGGGGGGGGGGGGGGTAAACTACTAAATCTACAACTAACGTAATTCTAAAAAAAAAATCTTATTTAGGAGGTCAGTAGTCAGGGAATCACAGATGTTCAGCTCATGTAAATCTCTTTGCATCATTGGTTGAAGCTCAGTAATACTGCCTTCTCTAGAAGCAAGGCATTAATTTAAATGCAAAATTTATCTACAGGGATCATTAATAGAGTTTAATGAAGCTGCTTACTCCTCTGAAACCATGCTTTCCTTTGAACTCTCAACTGATGTTGCTTATTTTACTGGAATAGCTTTCACTTTGTTAACTTGACATCTGAAGCTTCCATGTTTACTATAGAATCATTCTGCCTTAATCATCTGACTTGATACTCATTAAAATCTCTTGACAGAAGACCTGATAGTCAGAGCATCATTCCACTAATTCAAAGATATTTAAACTAATCAGACATCAGACTTAGAACAGAAATAGAATTAACTCCTTGCATCTTACAGATGGTAAGATTTATAATACCACACATAATCTGTAAAATTAATATCAGCTATCTTGTTTACTGTCTATAATGTTCACCTTGCTAAGACTTAGACAATGCTGAGTTTAGCAATATTTTTAAGTCATGTCAACCTTTCTCTGCCCACACCTGCCACATAATTATACTGCTAAAATAAATTGTTATTGTCACTGATTGTGTCACATGTCCTGTTTGCAAGGCATGTTGTTCAATTCCAATGACATCATTCATAAGTTTGCCATTAATGCAGACCAGTCAGAACAGAAGATAAAGAATGTCTAGGTGCTGGTAATGTACTGGAAGTATAACAGAGATCTCAGCAAACACCCAAGATCCCAATCCCATCCATTCTGGGATAATTCAGCCCAGCGCCAGGCTTTTGTGTTTTTCAGTTTTGGGGTATCAACATTAACTACTTCCACACACCATCAGCCTATTAATATTATTTATAAGATATGTAAGTACTGCTACAGCATTACTTTTTTAGTTTTAAATTTCTTTTTTGGACGTGTCTTTACACTTCCATAATCATGTTCCTTCCCAACATACTATTTTTGGCATTCATTTACAAACACAAGCCTACTTTCACTCATAAAAGGAAACAGGAATAGTTCCCTGGACCACTGCTGTCACAACTGACTACTGCCAAATGATCAGCTGAGCTTTGGAGGGGTCCTTAGGAAGAGCAAGAAGATTAGTCACTTCCTACTCTATTCTCTGTCTTCTGAACTCTGCAGTCTTGAAAACAAACTAGACACACCAAGATCACAATTCAGCTTTCTAATTTAAATTTTCAACTGGAAGTTCCCTGACTGCCTTTTGAAGGCTGTAGGCAAGCATGGGAGGTGAAACAGCAGCTTTCCTTTTGAAGGGCCACCACAGTTGAAGGTCATCTAGTCCTCTCCATGCTGGTCAAACTTTCCAAGAGGCAGACAGGTAGCTTTGAGAGTAACATTACTAGTTCAGTCATCAGGTAATGCTTCCACTTAAGGTGTTTAAAGAAGGGACAGGGAGAATTGGGAACAGGAGGAAAGAAGACTGGAGAAGGAGAGAAAAATCATGGGAAGAAGGAGACTGGCTTTATATTGGGTTTAAATATTCTCATTTGAGGTTGAAGACAGAGCAAGCAAAAAAGCCCTTTTAAAAGAAGGTAGAACTGATGTCAGACGCAAGATATTTCTACTGTTCCTTTTTCCATTTTAATTTTCTGTCCTTAATTCATTTTTGTACAGACTTGACTCTTTTATCAAAACCTCTGGGAAAAACTGCTCGGTGCTGTTACTGTCACAAATGTTATAGAGAGCCATCACCCTATGAATCTGAAGTGATGCATTCAAAGAGAAGCAGCATTAAGCAATTTTTCTTTCCTGCTTAAAAATAGAATCACAGATCTCTACAGAATATCATTATAACTCTTAAACTGGCCAAATTATTTCTTGTAAAGTTACATTCTGCCTGGCTATATTCTAGCAGTAGTTTTAGTTGGACAAGAAGTCACTCTCAACTCCTTCTTCTAAACACCACCAATAGCCACAGTTATTTTAAACAGATGTTGTAATCTCCTCCAGAAATAGAAGCATATCTTACTCTTTTCAATTGTTTAATGTCTTTTCTACACACACACACACAAATTGGTATTTAAGGCTGCTCCTGGAAGAAAGTTGTAGACACCAGCCATGTTCAAACAAACCTAACTCAGTTATGCTAAGAAGCACACCTGGTAATATTATCTGAAATGATAGATTTGTAGGTTTAGGGAAGTTATTGTAACATGGTTCATCATTAGAAATAGAGACAAATCCATTTAAAGTTTCATGTTTTAATACATTTCCTCTTTTGTATAATCAAAGTGCATTTGAATTCTTTGCAGCTAAACACTGACCACTGAAATCATTCCACATCCTGTCATCATTTAATGTCATTTGCTGTTTCTCTTCAATCATACTTTTTCTCATTATCATTCTCCTTCTCATTCTCCTCCTCCTCCTCTGCAAATATGTCTGAAAATATTTTCACTAAGCAAAGCAAATATGGATAAAAAATGGTATGCACCACTAAAGAAAACACATATCCAATACATGCACAGGCTATTCTCTCCTGAAAAGTTCCAGGCTAGTGCCATGCATGGTGGAGCTGCCAGTCTTGGCATTGCTTATACACTCAATCTTCAGAAGTCCTAAGTTGAGCATGTTGGTTTGTTTTTTTGTTTTTTCCATCTTTACTCTGAAAGGAGCAAATAAATATGAAGTACATTTCAGGACTGCAGGAGATGATCCAGTTTAGGTCAAGACTAGGTCAATATGTGTTTGCACTCTGTCAAGAACAGAAGCGTGCTATCTTTCATTATTGAGGAGCATTCTTGGAAAAATATACTGATCCAATGCAATCCGTTACATAGCTTTTACTGAAAGCCAGCATCATATAATTCTACAAGCCAAAAGAAGAACTTTCTACTCATCAGAAAAAGTACTGCCCTCTTTTGTTACAGTTCTTTTGAGTGCACTCATCTGTGAGACAGAAATTCCTTCCCTGCTTCAGATGGTGCATACAAAGGTCTTCTCTATTGTCAAGAGTCGTCTTTCAAAGAAATTTCTTTTGGAGGTTTATTTATATACAAACTCTCTTTATTGCTCCAAGCCACCACTTCTGGAGAAAGAGTCTAATCTTTCTCTTGCATTATGAACCAAAGGTTCAAAATATATTTTAATATCCTCAAGGCTTATATAAGCACATCACAGGAAAGGAGAAAAGAGACCAAATGAAGCAGAATCTTATCACAAAGCAATTTCACTATAGTCCACCTTTTATGTACACATAAAAAAAGAGAGTCCTTTATGGTCACTCTTCTCAACCACCCTTTCTACCTTTCCTTGCTCTGACAGCTAGAAGTCTGTCCACAGACTGAAATAAAAACAAAGGTCAACAGACCAAGGAATTTAAAAGGGAGATTTTATACAAGACCCTGCCATCAGAATGCCAATAGCCTTCAGAGGCAAGCGTTCCTTTCACCAGAAAATAAGGCCTGCTTAAACCGAGGAACAGTTCAGACCATTAGCCCTATTGATGAGCTATGTGTACGCAATGTACAATAATACTAACTCAATCTTTAGTCACGCCCACCCTAGACAATGCTCAACGAAATACTCAGAATGGAAATCTTTGGTGGATATTTGGGTATTGCAGAGGTATCATAATATAGAAATAGAATGGGATTATTGACAACGAGCTTATTTCATTCTTTAGTAAAATAATTAAGTTCTACATCCATCTCCTCAAAATTTCAATTGAGCTTTTCTGCAGTAAGTATCTTCTTAACCACCCATATTCCTATAAGTTACTTAGAACCAGTGATACTGATGCAAAGCTATGTTCTCCTTTTGCTCTAGGCAGCCTGGGAGTAGTTTTGTCCAGGCAGACAAGCTTAAGTCTTCCTTTTTTTGTCATGCATCAACTGTCAGTGGTTATATCCACCTCCAGACTTTCACTTCCTCAGGACTTTGCTTGCCACACCACCCTCCAGACAGACACTGAGCCAGCTTGTATTGCCCCTTCCATCACTCAAGGGCAGAAAATAACAAATGAACAAATTTCCGTGATTCATCTCCACCTCTCTGTGGTGAGAGGAAGAGGGATTAAGATGCAGAGCTCTTTCATGAAGCTCTGCATCTGCACATAACATACAAGACTAACCAAATGAAATGTTTCATAGTCTAAGAAACCAAGTACCTGAAGAAAAAAAAGAAAGTGTAAATGTTTTGCATATTAGTCATAGTCTTGTGGCACAAAACAATCACTCTTCAAATAATAATTATCATTATATATATGCATAAGAGGGCAGAATTAGGCTGCACAAGACATCATAAATCTGGCACATTTCTTTACATTTCAGTACTTGACTTAGTGAACTAAATGATCTTTCAGGCAGATGCAAATGAAGCCTTTAAAAAAAAAAATTAAACACACCACCCTATTTTCAGGGATTTGTTATGTAAATGACAAAAATGAAAATATTTTCATATAGATAACTGTAATAACTTGCCAATAAGGTTGATGCTAAATCTTCAGCATTACAACACAGTCTCATTTACAGTTACTAATTGTTAGCAAAATAAAACTGCTGCTGGATACATGATATTACCAGAGAAATTTTAGCCTGGTCATTTCCACTTTTCCACTGCAGAAAGTGTGGACTCCAAGACTGACAGATGAAGATGCCAAAGATTTTGCCTGGGGAAACCAAACTAGCTCTTTCATTAGCTTATCCAAAGATTCCCGGTGTCACTGATAACATTTGGTTTTGAATGTTCTGTGGTTTTGACAAGGTGTCAACATTTTGTTGAGGAGAGCAAAGTGCAAAAAAGAAAACAAAGCTTTAAAAAAAATGCAACTGAACTAAACAGAAAGAAAATGGAGCTGGAAGAAAGACTATAGCTATAATTAGAGTACGTTCTTGTAAATATCACATCTTTGACAATGATCAATTAACACAGCTAATACAAGGTTTTGCTGCTTTAAGGAAATAAGCAGCTCATTCTCCTCCATCATCTCTGCAGAAATCACATGTATGTATTAACAGAATCTATCAATTTTTTCCTTGAATTCTGCTACTGTAGATGACAGCCTGTGTGCTACATCCTAGTGACAGTCTTTGGTCTGACGATACTGCAAGAAAACTAACAAGAACACATATGGGCTATCAGGTAACTGAGTTATATGGTCACTGATGGTTGTGTTAATACTTTCATAGGATTAGTAAAGAAGGCTAAAGAATTAGTTTATCCAGGTTCTGTATGGCCAACAGATCATGCTTATATCCTGCAAGTAACTCTCCCTACAAGTTTTAACAGTCAATGTTAATCCATTCCAAAGTATCTTAAACCAGAATACAGTGGTATGCCAAGAACTTGGTAGAGGAAAGGTGATAGGTAAGATACCTTAATAACAAAGTAAAAATTGCATTTCAGTATGAATAAGTATGTAAGTGTTAATCCTGTGGAGCCGATTTAGAAACTTCCATTAAAAAGATCCCTGTATCCCTCTGTACAGGCTATGGAGTACCACATGAAATTATTCAAATCTATCACATCTTATCAGAGAATGTCCAAATCCCCCCTCCACGTGTTTCCACCCCCTTTTCCGTGCCCCTATGCTCTGCTCCTTCTACTGCCAGGTAATTCAGTGACTCATATGTCACGTTGCCCAGCATGTCTAAGTTTTTCTGCCATTGCTGCTATGATGGAGAGAGGGAGAGAAGGAAAGGATGTTCTAAGAGGAGACACTTTCCAGCACAGCAGTCTCCTATCCTTGCCTCTCCTGCAAACTTCCAGTGTTAAGCAGAAAGAGGCTTAACTCACCACCTCAAAGTGTCTATTTATTACTTTGTGGACACAGACTGCCTCTATTATGGCAGCTCCTACTTTGAGTGCGTGACTTTTCCAACCTTAGTGTTCTTTACATTTTTTGTATGCCACAGCTAGCACAGTCTGCAGTGCACATTTTATGCAAACTAATTTATGAGCTCCAGCACATCTACATTTCAGCTTTGTTTACTCAGTTTTCCTGTCTCTCCTTTTATAACTCCACTATCTTTCCTACTTAATGAAACTCTGTTTCAAAATCCTCTAGTTACAGTTGAGTTTTCATTGAGCAAAAGCAGAGAAGCTAAGCAATGCCTGTTAAAGTCATGTGACATTCATTATCCTTATGTGTACCACTTACTTTTTGTCTGCTCTAATTTCCTTTTCCTATCTCCATCCAGATTAGAAAAGAAAACTGCATTTAAGGAGATGAATACTTCCCCGATGCAATACATTTACCAGGATACATATATAACAATTAGCAAAATACAGAGGATTATATAAAAACTCAAGTCAATGAAATGCATTCTGTTTAAATGCAAAAAGCTTCAGGGCAGATTCATAAATATTATCAGTCTGCAACTTACTTTTCTTCCACCTCCAATGATCATTACTCTGTCATGGTCATAATAGTACAAGGCATTCAGCATTTGTCAGCTAACTCCTGGGAAAGTGCTAATTAAGACAGTCTATTTATATAAATAAATATCCCATATCTATAGTTAAAGTGGAGAAAAAAACAAAACAAAACCAACAAAACCCAAACCAAAATACTGTTTCTTCAATATCTTCATATGGACTGTTTCAGAAACAGTCAGGCTCAATCCTTCCTGAGCAGTCTAGTCTTTACTTTCTTCAGTTGAATTCTGCTTTTTTCATTGCTTTGAGTTGAGCAATCCCAAAATGAGCAAATTTTGCTTTCCCTTGATTACTGTATTTTTGAAGTCTATTGTTAGAACTGTATTTACAAACTATGGTCCTTATTCCTTTTGGATTTTCAGAGCTCCTAATCCAACATGTTGATGTAATCACAGCAGTAAATATGATTTCTCAGTCTACTGAGGGATGTACTTTTGTCCCTTGGAAAAAAGCAATAAATTTTCTTAAGCCAGGTTCGTCTCTCATATATGTATGTATGTATGTATAGGTGCATATTTATTTACATATAGACACACACACATATATATGAAAAAACATGTATTTATACACACATTTTTCATTTCTCTGAGTTTCTCACTATAAGGTATTTAATGTTTTTGAAATTGTGTCTGATATTTTGACACCAGGAGGAGGTGTAGCCCATATTCATCTGAACACAACCATGTTTTCAAATTACGTTATTGTGCTTTTAAGCTCATTATTTCATTCTCTTAAAAAGAAGCTTCAAAGATGACACAAAATTTCCTGTAAGCAAAAGCACACCAATACCAAAACAGACCACTACACTTATAAAAAAAATTTTCCACTTTTTCAGCTTCAAATAACATGTGATAACAATATTGTCCTGGTTTTGGCTGGGATAGAGTTAATTTTCTTCCTAGTAGCTGGTATAGTGCTGTGTTTTGGATTTAGTATGAGAATAATATTGATAACACACTGATGTTGCTAGCTGTTGCTAAGTGGTGTTTACACTGGTCAAGGACTTTTCAGCTTCCCATGCTCTGCCAGGTGCACAAGAAGCTGGGAGGGGGCACAGCCAAGATAGTTGATCCAAACCAGCCAAAGTGCTATTCCATACCATACAATGTCATGCTCAGTATATATTAGCTGGGGGGAGTTGGCCAGGGGGTAGCGATTGCTGCTCAGGGACTGGCTGGGTGTCGGTCAGTGGGTGGTGAGCAGTTGTATCACTTGTTTTTATTATTGCTGACTGGGGCTAAACCACAACAAATATAAACAAAAATATCTTTGTGCAAGGTATTTTTGTGACCCTGATTCTGGTGTTTCTGGCAGTGACAGCCCCTAGAAACAGAAGGTCTGGAGTCTGCAGAATGGGAGGTCTCCCAACGCTGGGAGAGGTGCTGGTCACAGCCTCATGCTTATTCATAAAGCTTTCAGCAGACATTACATGGAGAAAGAGGGCATTCTGCTGGTTAGTTGTCCACTTATATTGCAAATCTCCATTTTAGAAACTGATCATTTATTTTCCATTGCTTTTTCCACAAGGTTAGGTCAGAGAAGTTCTTTGCTTAATAAGACTATCAGTGCCTCTATAGTTCCTGTCTATTATTTTATTTTTATCTGTTAATATTCATCAACAGTTTTAAGCAAGTTTGAGGATTTTCTGTTGAGCCCATGATTCAAGAACTTCAGCCTGCACTTGATATGCTGCCTACTGGCACCTTTCTGGAAGGAAGGGGCTAAAGCTGGGACCTGAGAAGGAGTCGAGTTGTGGATCTGAATTGATGCCTCCATCCTGTCACGTTTATGCTTTTTGTTTTGGGTTTTGACACACACACTGAGGAATTACATAATGCTGTAGAGAGGATTAATCTTCCCAGTTCACCACTTGAATCCATGTGAGCACATGCTGTAAACAGACTCTGAGTCTGCCTACTGAAAAGAATTATAGTAACCCCACTAGTTGGAAAGTAGTAGGTTTTAACCTTTTAACTACTTAACTGCTCTATAAAGTCCGACTGCTTTTGCAATTCCCTAGCCAAATCAGTGAGAGGGTTCAATAGACGGTGCTAACATGAGCCTCCTGCCGCTCTTCCAAAAAACTATGGAGCTAATGCAAGAACTCATTGCAATCGTCAGCACAGGAGGTGGCAATTAGTCTGCACCATGATCCAGTACATGGATTTGGGGATCATGAACAAAATAAGGAAATGTCAGCAGCAGGGAGGCAGGTAGTCATCAGGAGAAATGGTACTTTGTTCTTTCTTTAAGCAAAGAACAGCCTAACTCATGGTGAAGCATGGGGACACAAGTCAGCTTCTAGCTAAAGCCAGATTTAAAATTCATAAAAATAAGATAGCCGATCAGCAGCCTCAGTGTGGCCATAAAATTGTGAGAAAATTTGAAGAGAAGAGTGACTGGCCTGATGTAATAAAAACATCCCCCTGCAAAATAAATACCTACATCTCTTCCTAAAAATGGATGTGTAAAAAGTAGCATAACAAAATATATCTTAAAAAAAATTAAAAAGTGCATACAGCATTACTAACAGCCATTCATAATAAGCGCAGCTGTAAGCCCAGGGTGCCTGTGTGGAAACACTAATCTGTAAGCATCTGTAAGCAATGAAGGGCCCATCACTTTGTAACAATGCAGTAAGCAGCAGGAAATACAGATTTATTTACTTATCAATGTGCTTCTAAGAGAACAAATTTTCTCTCAGTGAATTATGCTTTTAATAAATCATGTTGCTATTGAAAGCAGCTATTAGCCAATGTCACCACGAGTGCCATCAGAACAAAGTATCAGTGCTGCCAGTTAGTAAGCAGCAGTCTTCTTGAAGTCTCATTAAATTACAGCAAAAGATCTCAGATGTTTGAGATCACATTGCACACAGGGGATTTTACTGCCTTTTTTTTCCTTCTAACTGAAGTTCATCCCCTCATTTTGTCTCCTTGCAGGCTTTGTCTGATCGCTTCACCCAAGACCCTGCAGGGTTTTAAACCAGGGCTCTCCGGAGGAACAGAAATCTGCCATCTTCCTCTTCTGCTGCAGAAGCTGGGACTGTCTCTAAAACATCTATGCACTTCAAGGCTACACATTACCTTTCATCAGAGGCCACGGGTCAATCAAATGAAGTCTTTGGAGAGAAAAGGAGCCAAAAAATTCCCTCTTCCATGAAACAGAGGAAAATAAGTACATGCCTTCTGTCTACATCCACAACTATACCGCTTTTTAAGAGAAAGACTTCCCCAAGATCAGTAAAACTTCCTAATGCCTACTGAACTATATGGGGGGAAGGGAAGAAAAAAAAAGAAAAAAAAAAAGAAAAAAAAAAAGAAAAAAAAGAAAAAAAAGAAAAAAAAGAAAAAAAAGAAAAAAAAGAAAAAAAGAAAAAAAGAAAAAAAAGAAAAAAAAGAAAAAGAAAAAGAAAAAAAGAAAAAAGAAAAAAAGAAAAAAGAAAAAAAGAAAAAAGAAAAAAAGAAAAAAGAAAAAAAGAAAAAAAGAAAAAAAGAAAAAAAGAAAAAAAGAAAAAAAGAAAAAAAGAAAAAAGAAAAAAGAAAAAAGAAAAAAGAAAAAAGAAAAAAAGAAAAAAGAAAAAAGAAAAAAGGAAAAAGGAAAAAGGAAAAAAGGAAAAAAGGAAAAAAGGAAAAAAGGAAAAAAGGAAAAAAGGAAAAAAGGAAAAAAGGAAAAAAGGAAAAAAGGAGGATGTTTTTATAAAGATACAAATTACTGTTTATGGCTCATGTAATTGCAATTACATATTATCATCAGATTAATTTTTCAGTGTTGCTTGCTCTTTTTATTCCCCTCCTCCTGTATTTTGTACTGTAATTTAGATAATGTGAACAAACCAACCACAAAAGCTTTTTAGCTTTCTTATTTTTAGGCCACATTTTTAAGGCAGAGCAGCAGCGAGGTCATGTTGCTATGAACTATCCTGCCAAGCAACTTGTCAAGGGACTTCCTCTACATTAGTTCGTAGACGTCACTAGAAAATCAATGTCTCTGTATGGAATTTTTTTTTTAATTAGAAAATTCTAATAAATGCCTCTTCTCTAACTGCTGGGCTTAACATTTCCCAAAGACATGGTGGATTTCAGGAGAATGCTAAAGCAGGGAGTCAGTTCATATTAAAAAGGTATCATACAACTGCCATGTTTCAAAATGCTACAGGATATTATCAGACAACCATTAAAAGTAGATTTTTTAACTTCTTGTTGGAAAAAAGGGATACTATTTCTGCAACAAGCAAAATACTTTTTGTAGAGAAGAAAAGCTTTAAGAAAACCTACTTTTCTTTCATTTTAAGGGAAAGTAATTTTCCTTAAATTTCTTTATAATTAATTTAATCTTATTTAAAATTACAGAAAAGTTAGCTCATCATCTAAAAAAAGCTTTCTTTGTTTGCTTAATGCAGGTCATATATTAACTGCAAATAATGTAATGGAGCCTTTGTTATCCTGTAGCCACATTATTCAACTGCAACCATAGCAAAGGCTATAGATGATGTATCATAGCTTGAGCCTTATTTCATTTGCCTGTGGCTGTCATTGCTGCTCATGTGAGAACACTGTTACACCTAGACTTCGAATGTTCTTTTGCCTGATGGTGTCCAGTAACTCAGTAAGAGGCCCTGACTTGCACTTTTGCTGCACTCATATTCTGCTCATTTGAAGGAATACCTTGGTCGTGACCTTCCAGATAAGGATACAGAGTTATTAAAACACATATTCTCCTACACTGATGAGAAGAGCCAAAATACCTTGATTTAATCATACTGACTCTTAAAATTAAAAAATTAAGAAAATAACTATATCATGCCTTCCTGACCTTACAAGTTACTTACCAAATCTTTAGGGGCCAAGAACTACAAGGCACATGCCTAAGCCATACCTCAGAAAGTGTTTAAATTAGTTTACATGTAGAAGATGACAAAGTGTCCCTTGAGTCCCCATGGTCTATCACAGATGAAGCAAACTCTGCTTGCAGCCAAGTCCTAAGGCAAATTGTAATGGCGGTCCCAGCAACTCCCACTTGCTCCAGTCCTCTTACAGCAGGGAATTTTAATTGCCCACAAAAGCCTGTGCAAACAGCCCTGTTGCTGGGGTGCACAGATGCAACGGACACCACAGTGAAGCCTTTCAAACGTCCGTAAGTCAGAAGCGGCCATTGCTGATTACATAGTGTTTCACACAAATTACACATACACAGAAAGAGGCCAATTTCCTTTCAGTGAAGGAAGATTGTAGGACTACTGCAGGTCTTAAGAGGGTGTGTGTAAGAAAAGACCTCTTTTTGAATACTACAAACTGATTTTTGAGACATAGGAAATGAGTCTGATGGGGTCATAAGGGAACAAGGTATGACCTTCTCAGTAGCTGAAGATGGAGAGCTTAGACTGGACCAAGTCAATGATTATAGGGCTTATTGTACCATCCTCTTACATTGTAACAGAAAAGGAAAAATTCCATGCTGCTGCTTATTTGTACTTCAGTTTGGGGGATTGTGAAGACCTCATTTAACTACATGTACTTGTTATTGATAAATTTCTGCAGTGGTCTGGCAGGGAGAAAAAGAAGGATTTGTTTAAGCGTAGTTCCTCAGCATAGTGTCCATCTGCTTTTAGATTACTCCAAAAAAGAGATCCAGGGAGTGAGTTCTTTTCTCACAACTCATTTAAATTCAAAAAGGTTACTTTGCATTTCCATTATCATAATTGACAACTTAATTTGTTGCAGATGTTTTGAAGAAAGTTTAGAAATTGTAAGAGAAAAAAAACATTTAAAAAATTAGCTCCTAAGATATATAATTTTAAAACTTTCTGAGGAAAGCAACAGTCGTAAAATTCCTTGTCTTTTAATAGTTTCCTTTTCTGTTTGTCTTCAAAAAACCAGTATAGCTCTGATGAATAAAAAGTTAGAAACGGACTAAGGAACCAAAAGAAATACTGAAACTATGATGAAAAGTGTATTTTGAGTGGGATTTTCAAAAGACATCTCTCTGAAGCTGCTGTTGCTGCTGCCACAGTTCTAATACTGCTCTGTGCTAACATGGCAGAAAATATCCTGGATGAGAAGGTACAGCCAGTTTATCCTATTCTAAGGATTTGCTAAAATGCCAAAGGAGAACATACATAGAGAAAAGTTCCTATCCACTTCTAGTCATTCCAGGAGGATTGTTTTCTAGTTTGGTCAGAGTACAACTGCTGAAGATCGTCCTTCTGTTAAGATCCAAACCCAAATGACAAAGACAACAAAATCCTGAATTTCATCCCACAGACAGATAATTCATCTTGCTCAGTTCCCTACCCAACTCCTTGCACACCACTCTTACTCGCTGCAGTGTCAGCTCTGAGCAGTCTGGGACTTCCATGAAATTGCAGGTGGGTTGCTGGAGTTCCTTTGGTTATAACAATCATTCCTTTAACTAACACTTACTGAGCAGAATTGCTATGTGAATTCTTAAATGATGGTTAAGTAACTGTGAAAGGCCCTATATTCAAGCTTACTAAATTCAGATCAAACCTAGTAAGAACTTTAAGTCCCAGGCTTGAATCACTACTTATTTAGAATGAACAATCTAATGTAATGATAAAAACTAAATCAGTTTTAAACTAAGTTTAAATCAAATTCAAAATATCGAAAAATGTGGCAATTAGGAAATCAATCCATATGCAGTTTTGGAAGCTTGAATTTCTTTCCCAAAAGATGAGACAGACATGGAAAAAAAAAAAAAAAAAAAAGATTAATTACAAATTTCTAGTTTCTACATTTTAGATCAAATCCAGAAGAAGAAATCGAGAATAAGTATTGTGTTCATACATCCATTTCCCTCATAGTCATTTCCTATCATAATGTTGTACTCATTACTAAGCTTTTAAGAAGTATGCTGAGGGACATTTCAGTCTATTCTGTGAGCTCAGAATGATCCCTGAAGCTGAACTTCTACCCCTGAAGTTATCCCTGAAAGTGTTCATTTGGTCTTGTAGCTAGGCCTACAGAGCAAGGCTGTACCTCTGAATAGTGGACTAAAGCCAGATATCTAGTTTCACTCTGACACCCTAAAGTCCTAACAGGACACTGAAATGTAACCCTGTGACAACTAGACATTGCTAGTTACTTGTCTCCCACTGACCTATGTTCCTGGCATTACACTGCGCACTAACCCAACTGACAATTATTTTCAATATCGGGTAAGCCTGAACGTATCCATACAGTCATTTGGGGGCCATTATTCCCAAAGTTCTTATGTCTTAAAATACTTTTAAAACATTGTTCTGCAACAAACACTTTTTTTTCCTTTTTTTCTGCCAAGGTTGAATAAGCCTAACTGCTTCAGAAGTTCAATTTTTCTTTGAAAAACACCCCAAACCCAAAACATTTAGCTAAAATGGATGATTTACCAAATTTGGTGTCTGAACTTTGCAGCTCTGTTGAAAAAACAAGATTATTTTTTAAGATAAATTTTGTTTTTATTCAAGAGCAGTCTCATGTTATTTTAATACCTATTCATTTCTGTTTCCCAGAGGTACAGAAATACATGAAAATGAAAAATATAATAGGCAGTCTGGGAAATTTATTCATACTCAGAAAACATCTTGGAATGGCTTCCAGTCAAATTATAAACATGGATGCAAGTAGGATGGATTGTGGGAATTCTTTTATCCTAAACAATTTCTCTTTACCTCTTTATCTGTGGTTCAGCTACTTCACTGATAAGCAAATTGACCTGCAATCTCTTTCTGCCTGCATTAATCATATCTATTATAGGTTTGAAGCACTCCTTCATAGTGCAAAGGACTCACAATTTATCATTCAGGACCAAGACAGTGAAATGAATATGTTAGCTTTACTTCTTTCATTTACATACATTGAAATCTCTTCTCACCGTGCCCATTCGTCACTATACAATACTGGAGAAAAGTAGCTCTTATCCTTCCAGATTAAGATCATTTTTTCCCTATATACAGGCATGATTTACAAATTTGAAACTACTTTCTTTGAATTACCTTCCTGAAACATGAGTTCAAGGAACTATGGGAGTGTCTTCTAAATGCTAAAACCCAACAACAACAAACAACGAACACCCCCCCCCCCCCAAGCCTCCCCAAAAAGACAAGAGGAGGAAGCATTTAGCAGCATCTTCAGAGTAACTTCAAAATTTCATACTGTAAAAAATAGCAGTCATGAACACAAGCCAACTAAGCAACATTTCTCTTTTTTGTATAAGTTGGGGAAAGTGCAGCTGCCTTCTCCTAACACTCTAAATCACTGACTATCTTCTTGTCAATATGTAGTTATTACTTTTAGAAAATAACTTTTAAATGTATTTAATAGTAATAATATTTGAGGGGAAAATGTTTCATTAGTAAAGACGTAAGTAGGATCTATGAGGAAAACACACGGCCTAAACATATGCCTAGAAATTCTAGCCATATAATAAACCAGAAGGTGAGACTCAACAGGCACCCATGGATCCATTGAGCCCATGAATCATTAAGCATATGTGAAGGCTCCTATAGCACTGGGGTGGTTGCAATCCTGTCAGTATCACACTTAGTGTCACCTATTTGAAGGTCACATGAATGATGACGGTATAAACACTTACAGAATAGGTACACTGAAGGAGCCTGATAGAAATGAAACAAGCTGGTAAGTGTGCATCATAGGGTGCTTTCTTCCATGGCTCACTCATCTTGACTATGAAATTATGCTTATAAATGCTCTACCATAGGAGTGAAAGCTTTGGTGGTGCAACTTGAGATTTACTGAAGATAATGGAGTTGCTTAATGCTTGGAAAATTTTTAATGTGACAATACATACTTAAATATAAATTTTACTTAGAATACTGACCCACTTTTTGAAAATTATTATTATTATTGTATTTATATATAGTGGCTGTGGAGAATGAGTCACTTGGATCATTCAAAGTTCTGAGCATTTTATGATGGGACTGAAAATTTTACATAGCCACTGTCTACCTTATGGTGAGTATTAATTTTTTAATTACAATTACAAGTTTCAACAATAATGGGTAAGAACTTCAATATAAGAAAAAGTAGAAAATGCAGTGTCATACTGAGCGCAGATAACACAGTGTCTCACAGTGCAGTTTAGGACCCTGACTTTCTTCTGCGCAGCTTTGTAACTTGTCATATACTTATATAAAATCGGTAACACTAATATAAACATAGTCGCAATGTGTACCCAGCTGTCTTTATTCAAATCTATTCTTGTACGTCTGATCATAGACATACAAAATCATTACATAGAAATGCACACTATATATCACATGCATTAACATTAAGTTTCATTCTTTGGGACTAACAAAACTTACCATTCTTCTTATAGAACATGATTTCTCCTTTGAATTCTACCTTTTCCTCCAACGATTTCTCAATTTGAAGAATCATCTGCTCATTTGTCTCAGCACCAAGTAAAAATTTACAGCTGCAGCTCTTCTGCATGACTTCAGTTCGTGCAAATCCAGCAAGCTCACAGAAGCCATCTGAGCAGTAAACAATAGGGAATCCCTTAGCCACCTGAGCATTTGCAAGGATGAAGTTACTATCTGCAGAAGAACAAAAAAGTAAAACATGAATTACAGTCTGAATTCTACATCATTTGACATAATACTTCCTTTAGCTTCATAGGAAGGCACAACTGGACATACATTTAAAAGCAAAGTTCCAGCCGCCTGCAAATAAAAATGCAACTTCTGGTTTTAGACCATTAGTCTGAAATGAAATCAAGTCTAACAGCCCACAGAGCACCTTCATACAATGGTTCCTCATGGCTACGTACAGCTTGCCTCATTGCATCCTCAAGCAATAAGTTACGATAACTGCCTCCGAGATGGATGTTAGCACATTAAAACAACCACTTGACCAAAGACTGGTGATAAACATGGAGGCTTTGGAGAAATTTCAAAGGTGCTATGTTATGCTGCCACTCAGACTACTCTGCAGTCTGAACAGACATAGCTATATATTAAAAAAAGCTAATCTCTCTGTGCTCTCAAGAAGCTAAAGTTGACCTTTATCAACACTCAGACTAATTTCTTTTATATAATTTTGCAGGGGAATCCTTAAAAGTAGAGTTATGGGACATTCCGGGGCTACATGAAATTGTTTATCCTTTGTTTTCTCTTTTTTTTTTTGTGAGGGAAAAAGATTTCACCCAAAAGCACTATCAGCTGTCTTCCAGAGCCCCACCATACTTCTCCCATATGAAACAGGCACATCAAAGATTTACCATCCTGTTACACCTTAACACACTTTATTATTTTTCAGTGTGTGTAAAATGCAGCTATCATGTATGATAAATTCAAGAATAGTATATTGACATGGACATCAGTCAACAAAAAGTGATGTTCTAATTTGAGTTCAAATCTTTGGCAAATCTTGCAGCCTGATAGCTCATTTCCATCCCTTGCTGAAGTGTCTTTGAAGGTTTTGTTCCTTAGACTCATCTTCAGCTTATGTCAACAGCTCTAGCACTCTGCAGTCTTTTTAAATTAGCATGGAGACCCTTTCCAGACAATATATGAAGTTCTCATACAGGTTTTTTTGCCTATGTTTCCTTATCTTGAAATGAAAAAAAAAAAAAAAAAAAAGTTTTATGGGAAGAATCTGTCTATAGTTCACATCGAGGGAGGAAAGACTATTTTTTGCCTATTGCTTATTAAGGAATGTTTACCTTACAGCTTGCTGGTGGGAGCTTCGGTGCAGTCTAGTCCCAAGACAGATACCTCTAATTTTTCAGAATTATGTGCATGTGGATTCATGTGTATGTATTAAGGGAAAATACTATTAACTAACCCAGAATCCCTTGATAAATATTCATAAATTTAAAGAGAAAAGATGAACCATTTTAATGGAAAACTCAGGTTGATATGCCTAATCCCCATACGGGGATATATTATTTATGAATGGGGAAGGGAGGGACAGAATTCATAAAATAAAATAGAGGAAAAATAGGTCTGTTTCAGCCTTAACTGTCACAAGAGTTCTACATCCATGAAATTCCAACTTCAACTACTTTACTTTTTATTTACCCAAGGGTTAAAATACTACGACTGGTACTGCTAAGATTCAAGTATTTTAAAGACAATGCTGAGGTTTATTAAATGATCAATTTGCTCTTAAGACTTTGCTTCAGTTACTCACCTTTTGCTTAAATCTAGTTAAAGTCTTTCAATAAATGATGGTTATATTAAACCAGACTTTTCTCATTTACCAAATAATGTGATTTAAAAATGCATTCTGGTTCAGTGCAGTGCTTGACTTAGCCTGTCATTTCTGTTTGCCTAACTAGGGAATAAGTATCATTACCATTCATGCACTAACATGCTGCTCCCCCGTCAACACAAAACTAAATCCCTGCATTGCCAAAAGAATTAAAATCGTATGCTTGCACTGCAGTTTAATGACGGTGTTACAGTGTAAGACCTGCAGATCATACCTCCCAAATGCATCTGTAGCTATCAAATTAATTTACTCCTGGGTTTCTTATTATTTAAGATATAATTATGTGATGCAAAGACTTTTTTTTTTTTTTTAATTCTAATTGTTGTGAATTGCATGAAGCAGAATATGGAACACCAAAAGGACCGAAAGGGTAGGGAGGATGCTCTCAGAGTGCAGGAGCATTTGAATATCATTATGAACAGGAATACACTAGAGCTTACCAAGCATATAATGATTTTATGAAAAATTTAAGATGGCCAAACTCTGCTGTCATTTACATCAAAACAAACCCAGAATACTTCTGGTTACTTTAACATTCATAGCAGAAAACAATTTACTTCTAAAAGCCCAGTCTGGTCCCAGCTAGAATAAGAGGCAATCTTTCTGTTAACAACAGTGGATGTCTGATAAGGCTTGTAAGCCTAATTTTGCTGACCTTTTTGAGTACAACAGTAGAGCATCAGCTTCAGGAAAATACAATCAGAATCATATTTTCTATTTTTCTTGAGCTTGAAGTTAAAATCAAATGATGAAAGATGCATTTGTAATCCTAAACTAGTAGACTAAGGGAAATATTTAAATAATTTATTGAAAAAATTCCTTGTAATATTTAAGGATCAAGCAACCTAATTTTATGCAATAATCATCTGTTTCACCAAATTCTTCAGTAATATTTATTAAGTGATAATTAACATTTACCTATTACACAAAGCAAAATTTTTCTTCAAACATAAAATATTCTGTTTCAAAGTTTATTTACTTCTGTAATTTATTTTCATAGCTCAGAATCTTTAATATCACTTGTTATTCCTAGTGCACATAAAGCACCATAAAATATTTCAAAAAAACCCAAGATTTGAGGGTGAAATTTATATCATTCAGGCTTCAGTGTGACACAAATAACAAACCCAGCATTTAATTCTATGATCTTCAGTGATAGCTAGTTAGATCTTAAAATCCAGAGTAGGAAAATTGCAATGAGTGATACAAACCTATTGGTCTGTATATTTTGGTATATGTTCATATGCAGATTGCGACACTTCCACAATAATATAGAAGACGTTGAATTCCATATTGTTTGTTCAGCACATCAGCATGAATATTGAGTTATTTTATTCAGATTGGTTGGACTTGATGATCAGGAGACAGTACTAGATTACTGGTAGGACATTTTTTTTTTTTTTTTTAGACAAGAAAGTACATCCAAGCTAAATTCAAGATCTATTGAGAACGATGCAACCTTGAGTCTTTTGGATTGTTTAGGAGTACAGGGCATGTGCAACAACAGAGTAAAACTGCTGCAAATCTGCATACAACCTGGAAGAACAGATCTTGACAAAACCATGAGTAGCACTCTTCAGGTCAGAAATTGTTAAGTGCTGTAAATCTGTGCAAAATAAATAAAAATATTCAAATTGTGCATTTGTATATTAGCTTTGGATAAAAATACTTGGTTGTGTGTTTGAGCCTGTGTGTGTGATGTATAAAGGATGATTCAAAAGTGTTTCTGTTAAAGATGGGACAAGAAGCCTAGACACAAAAAAAAATCCAACAACAGTCACTAAGTTTTCCTTTAGCAGCAAGTCAGCAGAGATAGATGAATATGACAGAGGTATTCTACAATTACTCAGCACAATTTAAAAGCAGATTTATTTCAACTCTGCTTCTTTTTGTTTATGTTCATTTTCTGTGAAGATCAAATGACTTTTTCCACATGAAAGCTCGAAGGAAGAATATTAGGAGCTTGCATGCCTGCATTTGTTTTGGAAGCAGGACATATTGGAGTGGATAGGACATTGATCAACAGAAGACTTGCATGGTTCCCAGAAACTTCTGCCAGACACATAGTGTAGACTCAGAGACACAAGTAAACAAGCTGAACTAGAACGCTAGTTCTACACCTAACTACACCCACACTAACTACACCTTCAGTCACAGGCTTACACAACATTGCCCTGTTTCAATGACCTGATACCCAAAAATTATAACCTAAGAAACAGAACAAATTTATATCACATGCCAGCTGATATAGAGAGACAGGTTCGTTAAACATCCCATGACAGAGTTTTAGACTTGAGATAATGAAAGGCAAAGGCTATTATGCAATTCTCTGCTTCATAATTAATGCACACAATTTATCTGACTGTTTGTAATGAGACCATGTTACAATTAAACTCAGCACTCCCTTGATAAATCTTACTGTCATCTTATTTAGTGAAAAATGACAAAAGGGGTTTTGTTTTAATACAGTAGCTATGTCTGCTATAAATCTCATCATCGTGCTTCCCCAGTTCTTGTAAACGGTTCCTTTCAATCAAAGTCCAGATGGTTTCTGCAAGTCTTCATCTTTATCAGTGA
The DNA here is from genome assembly GCF_035582795.1 of Mycteria americana. NCBI lineage: Eukaryota > Metazoa > Chordata > Aves > Ciconiiformes > Ciconiidae > Mycteria > Mycteria americana. The sequence continues at coordinate 41,336,707 of NC_134366.1, read as the reverse complement.
AGAGAACATCTATCTGACTTGTGCAACTGAGCAGAGCCAACCACCATTCTAATTTTAAATATTAAATTATTTATGAATTAAAAAAGAAGAAAAAGAAAACCCAAAAGAAAAAAAATCCCTAGCAATTGAAGAAGCTGCATTAATTAAGCAGGTGACTCACATAGTTACTCTGTCGAATGGAGAACAGTCCATAATTCTTCTGGATGAAAGGATTTACTACATTTAGGTTTGACTCCACAGTTCCTACATGGGCAACTTAACAAGAGAAGTCTCATTCCAGGTTCACGCAAATTACTGTTCCAGAGAACATGACCACATTAACAGTTAAGATTACCTGACTGAATGATTATAATAGCATATGAAAACATTTAGCTTTATGTCAGCACATTTAGATGCAAGTGAGTTTAATTAGAGTTTAAGCTCATTTACCAACTACTATTCTTTGAATCTGACTGAGACCAACTACTATTCTTTGAATCTGAGACAAAAATTATTTTATAATGCTTATACTTCCAACTATTAGAGTTCCTCTTGAAAATCTCAGTACAGTTAACTGGCTCACTAATGTGAGGTTAAGATTTATCCAGATCTAGGCGAGTCAGAAAGAAAGAAATTTGATTATACTGGTACCTCTTCCCACTCTTCACTAAAAAATATTGTATATTCCAGTGAATTTACAATAGTACAGTAAAAGGTAGAACTATTGCATAATAAACTACAAGTATGGACTGATGAACAAAGGACCCATCACTGTAAGCTGTATGATTGATGTAATTAGCCAAGTCATTTCAAATAAAGGCTGACGTTACAAGGAAACGTATTCATAAAATTGGGTAACAGTTACAAATTCAGAGTACAAAACAATACTTGAAGTACTTAGCTCTCTGGACTGGGCTCAAGGGTGAGCTGCCGTAGCTCCCACTTAACCTGCATTGCCATTATGTAGAAAAGTTCTGAATTCAGCTGCTAAGAAATCAACCTTTCTCTTTGCGTTTACAATAATATTTAGTCTGACAGTGAAAATGCTTTACTGTATACAATATTTATAGCTACAAAAAGAGTTAATCTGTAATGCGGTTCAGTGTAGAGACATCCAAGAAAAACTTGGGCATCTGGATGCTAAATTATCTCCTAGTCTTATTGATAAACACAAATCATAAGCCATTTAAGAGACTCAGTGTTTAACGATCTCGAACCCAGCCTTCAGTGCCATTAGTGCATCAGGTCAATACTAGAATAATGACTGCAGCTTTCTTCATGACCAATCAAAGTACCTATTCCTAGAACAAAGCAGACCAAAAAGCCAGACAGTATCAGCGGGAAATAAAATAAAAAACAAAACCAAAAATAACCCTCATGGTGAAATGGGCTCCTGAGATCAGGGGGGTAGGAAAAAAAAAATTTGCTTCTCCATTAGAAATCTCTAATCTCTGTATATGTTCCTATTCCTTTTCTAATCCCAATCTCATTTGCATCTACCTGAACTCCAACATATAAGGATTGAAAAGGACTTTGTTCAAATAGTAGCAACACTGTTACTGTTCATTTATCATCACAGAGCACCTTTCAAATAAACAATCAGTGCAATTGTAATGGGTGAACTATAGTAAAGGAGAGGAACTTTTAGCAGAGATGGCTTTGAAGTTCTTCAAAATTAAACTCCACTAGCAGAAGCAGACATCTACATCTTTTCCTCAGAAGGAAATATTAACTAGTCTAAGATATGACTCTTTACCTTTTTTTTTATATATTTACCCAGAACTACAAATTCACATTACACACATACTATGTGCAATAACAATTTAAATCCAATAGATGAAGTTGAATCAAGGTTGCAATGAAATATTTCTTTTCCCACACTTAAGTTGTGTTGATTTTGACAAAATTTAATTTTTCAGTAAAAAACTATTACATTCTATTTGACCAGCTTTATGTTATTGATTGTGCAGTGACTGCCAGCACACAGTGTTGACGTAACTAAAACAGCTATATTGCAGTTGTCAAATATTTACATTCTAGCGTGCAGTTTTATGTGCATTGAAATGCTGCAAGTGAAACAGCACTTGCTAATGGAAAAGACAGACAAAAGAAGACATTAGCAGTGAAGAGACACTGCAACTCATGAGTCGCACGGTGTCATCCGGAGGTTTCTCAATGGGAATTGAAGGTGCTTGTTTACCTGGCAGAACAGAACCCTCTATCCCTGACAAAGGAGTTCAGCTGCTGTTTGGTGCTTTCTGCGGTTGCCCACTGGAGAGCAAACTGCACAGAGTCCTGCCTCTAAAGGAAGAATGTTTTGCAATTTCTCCAGTAAAATACATGGAAATTTTAAGTTCATCCACCGGGCAGAAGGGCTGTTTGTGTAACCCAGCTATATTTAATTTGCTGTTTTTTTCAGACTGTTCTGTTGATTTAGAATTCACCTGGAATGGTAGGGATGGAATTGCTGTAAGCCAAATTAACACATTGAGCTCTCATACGCTTAAATCACATAGCCTAATGATTTAAGAGCCTGAGATCATGACTTGGTTTCACGTGATCAATGAGAGAAAGGTTTGCAGATGAACAGAAACATTTTCCAAGGCAAGAACCAAACAAACATCCTTGTCAAACATTTACCAATGTGATCCTATCCATACCTTCCTTTATCACTTATCTGAAATAGGAATTATATAAGAAGCTGAAAGCTGGTTTGTTTACGGCTGTTTTAAGCACTATGTCACCTACTCACGATTGGCATTCGGTTTACAGACATACCAGATTTTCACCATTGCATAATATTTTGTGGTTTTAGTGTCCTACCCATGCCTTTACTAAATATTATGCCTGATGAACCTGTTTATAATACTACTGCAGTGGATAGCACTTCGGATATTTGTCCTCAATGTATGTACTGCCACTGATGTTGCAATATATCTGAGCAGCCAGATGTTACGGATGCTGCTAACAGAGCTAGTGGAAGAATACAGGAAATACATTAACGAGCTGTTATTCCTGCACACCTGAGGGGAAGAACTTAAGCTAGACATTTTGAACCCAGTGTGAAATGTCTTTAAAAGATCGTGTCCCTGCCTCTTTGAAATCTAACGCTCCCTTCTTATGAGACTATGTTGATTATGGAGTGGTAGCTCAGGGGCTTGAAAAATATCCTGATGCTAATTATACTGGAAATAAGGAACTGGATTTCTTTACAATGTGATGATTTAGGGTTGAAGAACTATTTACCTGCTATTAAGAAAGTTTCATCTTATCACTTGAAATGAGTATCACAGAATCACAGAATCGTATAGGTTGGAAAAGACCTTTAAGATCATCGAGTCCAACCGTAAACCTAACACTACCAAGACCACCACTATACCATGTCCCTAAGCACCTCATCCAAACGTCCTTTAAATACCTCCAGGGATGGCGACTCAACTACTTCCCTGGGAAGCCTGTTCCAATGCTTGATAACCCTCTCAGTGAAGAAAAATTTCCTAACATCCAGTCTAACAGTAGATTCTGTGGAAATTTGTTTCCCCTTTGGAAGTGACCATGGAAAAAACCTCTGTGGTACAGCAGATTCTGCATACAAAAGAAAGTTATCAGTAAGTATATAAAGAAAATATTTTCAATGCAGAAATATAAAGGGATCTGAGTGCAAAGAGAGTGGAAAAGCTTCATGGTTCTTCCCCTTGCTTCTACCATACAAGGCCACTTGAAGCTATTTACTGTCCATATGCTGAGCACAGGGAACTTTCAGCCACTATTCATGGAAAGAATGAAGGAGAACAAATTACACTTGCAGCCCTGGAAGTGGCCATGGAAGAAACTGAGAACAGGCTGTGCCCTCTGGATGCTAGAGACTCCAGTGAGGCAGGAGTCATAAACATACTAATTCTCCTCTGGCGACAGTGGGGCATCTCATGCCACTGTTCCTCACCTGAACAAAATGATCTATCCTCAAAACAGACACAGACCCAGGTCTGGGTTTAATGTGAAGGCAAAAGGGACAGTAGTCATCCTTCCTCAGCACCATCTGCCTAGTGCAGCACTTGCACTCCACAGAGGGTGATGCAGCACCCTCAGCTTTTCACCCATCACTATCACAGATGCATCTGGTCCTGCACATAGTAACAGCACACAGCTTTGCATACGATGTTCATTTCCACATGTGAGATACCCAAATAACAATACCCATACCTTTCTCATGTCAAAAGCACTGGCTGTTCAAATATCACATGTTACTATTATATTCTCTGAATAAGAAACATTCATCATTTCATGCAAGTGCTATGCTACCCTGAAGCTGCTAGTCACAGCAGCTCAAAGCTGCTTTTCATGTATGCTAGCTCATACACATTGTTCCTGGGCTGTTCACTGTCACTTTAACAATCCTCTATGACCCCCATGACAATTTCATGCCAGCCTGTGGTGACTTCTACTGTATTTTTTTCTCTCTCTAATTATTATACTTCAATATTAAGGTGCCAGGACTCTATGGCTAAAAGTAACTATTTTGAGCCTTTGCAGCTTATATGCTCCTCTCAGTCCCTGAAATGAAAGGGTAATCTTGAGTTAATTTTAATGGGGAGAAGAAGCAGACTCCCATGTGCCTATTCCAGTGAAATTAATTCTCTGTAAACTGCAAGAATTTCTGCATGCAGTTTTCTCAGAGAAGCAACACTTATCTAAAATAATGCACTAATCTAAAATGATGCTGTGGAAAAGAAAGTCTGTTCAAAGAACGTTCTTCTGACAAATTGACAGAAATTATGTCAAAAATGGTTCAAAAAATGATGAACAGTCTCCAGGAAATGTCATTTCCAGAAAAGGTAGAGTTCTATACTGCACTATTTACTGTAACAAAGAATTACACTGTGTATCCCAAACTCACCCTTTCTGAATCAAAATAATTCTAAGAATCTCAATATAGGGCTCATTGACATTGTATTCTTGAGCAAGATCTGTAAAAATCCCCATATTTTTGGGGTGGAACAGGGTGAGAGGGAGGTTACATGTGAGAATGTAATTAAGTTATCGTATTCAAAAGAAACCGAACCATCTTGTATTGGGTTTGCCAGCTGAGAATGACCTTGTGAAAAATCCAGAGGAAAAATGCCGAAAACTGTGGAAGGATCAGTGGTGTTGTTGAACAAACAAGCAGAATAACCTTAACGGAAGAGTAAAGTAGATGCCTGAAGCAGACATAGGCTATTATTTCTTATAATGGAGCTACTATGGACCTCCCGAATGATTGGTATAGCTTAGAGCAGGAGTACCTGAGCTTAGATCTACTGATTTATGTAAGATATCCAAATAATCAAGGAAGAAGCTGCTTGGGGAACCTGAAAGACTTGAGGTGGACATTGCCATAAGATGGTCTTCTGGAGAAAAATCCAGGTTTTGGCTGAAGAAGTGGATATGGTCTGGGAAATTCAAAGCATCTGGAACTTCCTTGCAGTAAGGAATACGGATATAAATATGCAGTAAAGTTGTCAGGATTTTGATTACCTTAGAAGAACAAGAAAATTATTCTAAGTATGGTCTCAGTAAAAGAAAATTAGGCATAGGAAAAGTTTTCTATCAAAAAAATCCCTGAATTGAACCTCAAAGAATTTAGTGCAGATAAGAGAAGAAACACACCAAAATCATGAAGGGACTAAAGATACTTAGTTACTCAAAACCTAGGCCTTTTTGTGTCTGCTTGTTTTGTTTCATTTCTAGTTCTTTTTTAAAGGAAATAAGGAGGCTAAGTAGCACAGAAGAACCTTTGGTATTTCTATAGCAAATGTTATTTTTATTCTGCTGTGGAGAAAAACCAATTTCCCTTCCTTCCCCCTTGCCCCCAGAACACTGCCTGAATAAAACAAAACTTACATCAGAAAGAGACTCACATCAGAACAATAGGCCAGTGTTCAGTAATTAATGCAAGACCCAAACCTCCAACATCCCAGGAAAATGCTATCTATTAACTGTATTACAGTGAATCAGTGAGTGTCGTTAGGGAACCAAGTAACTTTTCTGAAAATTTTTTTGGTCAAAACATACAAATTACATCTCACATTTTGACTGAATTCCTCTTACTGGTCCAAAACAGTTTCACATAAAAAAAAAATGTTACCACTATACTTGCAAGATAATGTCAACACTACTTTTGTTCCACAGGAATGAAATATAAAGAAGCTGCAATCAAATTCCAGTGTTGTTACGAGAGGTATTTTGAAGTCTTGCCTTGTTTCTCTAAAGCCCAATTTAAAGAAAGTGATGAAGAATGTCTTGACCAACTGGCAGCAGATGCTTGTATCTGGTTGCAAAATTTTCATGCAAGAGAGAATAATCTTATTCATTTGGAGAGTTTTGAAATAATTTGTAGAAAGCCAGGTATTTACACCATGGGTTGGTCCTCTATCTCATCAAGTAGAAGTGGCACTGAGCAAACATAGAGAAAAATACTAAAAATAGACAAACAAAAAAAGTTTTTTTAGCACAAACTGTGCAAGGTTCTACAAATTACACTTACTGAAAACACCAGAAGTAGAAGAAAGCTATAAATTATGACATGATAATACTGCCATATTTCCTATGCAACCTGATGCTATAATTTTGGAAATCCATTGCTGTTCTAGATACTGCTTTGAATGTAAAAAATAATTCAGAGAGGCTGTAAGTCAGTTGGAGAATTTAACCACCAGCATTGTATGCACCAGCAGAAGTGCCTTTGTCCATTTCATAAGCTTTTTCAATTCAGGGGCCCACAATACCGAGGCAGTGTAAACCTCTCCTTTAGCCTACTGAATCTCAGTATCAGGGTCAGGAGCCTCATCTCCACAGGAACAGTGGGAAATGACTTCTTCCAAGGGGTTAGTCAGAATAAGGACCTATATTTATCATATGGGGACTAAACGCTTTCATGTCTAAGCTAGACTGAACATTCTCTTAAAGCACAGAAACTGAGTAATATCAGTAAGCAAGCCATGAAAGGATTCAGAAGAACCCTTCTGTACTATGTATACGCAGGTAAGCTCTAAATGCTGACTAAATGAACCTGACCTTGCCCATGTCCTTCCTCCTTGCAAATAAAGGGCAAAGAACATCTGTAGGTGAGATACTGTAGAACTAATTCCTTAACTGGAAATTATTCTAAGGAAAGAGAAAAAAGGCACAGCTTTTCATTGCTGTTTTTGTCGGTTTTCTTTTTATTCTAACAAAACAAGGTACATGAAGTAGGAGTATGACCTCGAGGATTATACTGTGGCGTAGCAAAATCACTCCGTTTCAGACCTTTCCATATGTGTAAATATGAGTAAAAAGGGTCATTTCACGTATTGTGCACAACAGCATAAATTAACTTTCTTAAGTTACAACAGCAGTAATGATAACTGAAAGATTTGGGTGAAAATTTCACAAAATCTACAATTGCTGGTTAAAATGACAAACAAAAAGCGTGAAACCTGGCCTGTTAAAACAAATACTCTCACACAAGCAGAGAAAACATATGGTATAGTGGATTTATATTGGAAATCGTAACAAATGTGCAGTGCCTTAGGTACTATAGTGCCTTAGTCTTAGTAATGCTATGTGACTGCTACTTGCAGCCCCGTAACCTTTACCTGCACTGTTGAGGCAATGTTTTCAGAGCCTCTGTAGTATTATTTTTCCTTTATTCTTATGCTTTTGTTCTTATATTGTTGTTCTCACAGCCTTGCACCTGCAAGCCCAAATAGTGCTGGGTTCTCACAGGAAGCACCTATCACTGGTCTAAGACTGACCATTTCCTTCCCCTTGTGTCCTTCTCACTTCATAGATTTTAGTTTATTAAAAAGAGAACCAAAACACTGTGCACAACCAAGTAGATAATAGTAATTTAAATATTCAATAAATATTGTGTACACACCCATAATAGGTGTACACACAAGCTTAACAAGCAATAAATACACATCACTGCCAGCTAATTCACGCATCCCAGTCAGCACTAATGCTATCATTTAGTGGGAACAACTGGGGCCGGGGTGGTCGGGGGGTCGGGTAGAGGAGGTCCTGATAAAAGTGTACAGCACTAGGGGAAAACAAGGTGAAAAATCATGTCAATGTATGCCATCAGCTATGGGCTCCACTACAAAACTTCTGTGCATGTAAGCCTGTCTCAACATCTTTTGTGCAACACAAACTTCCTGCTCATTCCTTACTCTCATCCTCTGCTCTTGCCTATGCAGACTTTCCCAGTCCCTCATGCTTTTTGTGTCACCTAGCCGACCTCATCAACTAACCCAGTCTCTCATCTAACCCCATCTCTCTAATGAAGTCTCTCATCAAGGCAATCATCCAAGCACTAAAAAGTGCTGTCTTTTTTTTTTTTTTTAACTTGGGTTAAAGTCCTGCTGGATTAGCAGGCTGAATCCTGTAGTCAGATGAGAGCAGAACTTCAGTGCAAGGGACAGGGGAAGAGCAGCATGGAGGAGGAGGCATGAGATCTCTCCCTTTAGAGGTCAGCAGGTGGTGGGGCAGCTTGGCTAATTCTTTGTGTGGTAACAAATGTAACCCACTTCAGGTCAAAGCAGCCTGTGGTAGGGAGCAATTTAGGAAGCAGCTCAGGGACACTGTATTCCAGAAAAGGGGCTTCTTTTAACAAACATGTCAGAACCTGAATGCTGCTGCACTGTTTTCTATATTAAAATGGACTCCTGTGTGGGAGTCACGTCAGTGGAAAACTGAGCAGCCACAGCAGGAGCCAAAAAGAAAATATGTTTCAGGGAAAAATGAAGTCTCTCATCAAGGCAATCATCCAAGCACTAAATAACAAGCCAGCATCTGACACAGTAATAAATTAGGATTCATTCAGAAGAGGGATAAAAGTCTCCCAGCCCTTTTAGAACACTTCCAAGGCTTTACTTTTTTTATATTTCTCTTTCATAAGACTTTCAAATAGTTTTGAGCCTCAGCTTAGATAGAAAGACCCTTCAAAGGGCTGCCCAAGACCTTCTCTTGCTTCAGGAAAAGTTGATCAGCCTTCTGTCTCAGGAAAGACAGATAGTCCATTGCCTTAACTTCCCATTCTCTTAACAAAACCTTGAATACTAAAGTAAGCAAGACTCACTTCTTTTCACTCCAGGAGACAGAACAAATGGAGAGACAGAACTCTGAAACTTGGTTCTGTTCCCCTTTTTAATTGCTGTTTATTTCATTCCTCACTAGTTGGTGGTGCTGGCATACTTCTGTCAGTATTATAAACTACTTGCACTTTGTTAGACTCTTACGTTCTAGGATATTTTATGAGCATATATATTAAAAAAAAAAAAAAAGCTCTAAAATGCCTAAATCATGAACCAAAATGTAACTTAAGAGACAATAAAGAGGTGGAAAGAGGGGGGAAAAAAAAGAAAAAAAAGAGGAATTCAGGAAAGACAGTTGCGATCAATATAATTAGCTTGCCATTTCTAGAGGATGCTGTGGGATACAGCTGTCTGCACAGGTCAGATCATTAACCTCCTTGCTTTGCTTCCTCACTCTACTTCATTAAAGAAACACCAAAGGGAAAATTACATAAACAGTGTTTTGTAGATATTATTGAAATATTTTTAGTATCAATACCATTATAAGAGGTAATTTTTTTCAAGAATATCTTGAAGTTTATTTTTCAATATATAGAAATGTTCAGTTGATTATAATCCTTTAAAGTTAATTGGAATACTATCATAAGACTAAATTTTGGGGTTTGCAAACTTGTCCAAGAGCAGCGATTCCATGTCTTTCTAACCCACCAACTAATCCACTATATGTCAAAGGGCTCTTCAGAAGCAGGAAATATATTAGTTATTTCCCTGGAAGTACTACTAATTAGCTTTTAATTAACATTTAAATTTGCTTTTAAAAAATACCTTGTTCATATGACCTCTGCTTCAGAAGGGCATGCCTTCAAAAAAATTAGTCAAATAATAAAACATACATGAAATGCAACAGTTTAAACTGATATATCAAAATTTCAAATAAAAGTATTTTTGTGGCTTTATAAAAAAAGAAACCAAAAGTAATAATGATAAGTTATTTCTTTTTACCATTTCATATGACATAGTAATGAGAATGTAAAACAGCACACAGTGAAAAAATCAATTAAGAATAGAAATAAAGAAAACCATTTCCCAAAGCTTTTGTTCTTCTTGGGATATAGCCTCAATAATGGCTTAACCAAGATTTTTGCAGCATGAAAGAAAAGTAAATACGCTTGGTGCTCTGGAAAGTAATACACTGGTGATATTTCAGGAAAGGATTTTCAGTTTGGCTTTTTTTTTTGCCCACAGTTTTCATAAATGAGTAGATTGGTAAAGTACGAGTGGCATTTAGAGGACCAAAATGCCGTAGGTCCTACGTTTCCTTCTTCAGAGGTGCTCTTGGCAATTTCTTTCAGTTAGAGAGGTCATCCCAGTCCTCTGCTTTAAACAACTGAGAAGCTTATTTCTCATCCATTTACCCACCTGTTGTGGCCTCCACTGCCATTGAAGTCCCCAGAACTGTCGCTATTTCTTTGGGCAGTCTGAATCCCCAGGAAAGGGGCTTTGTACTGATTTTTACTGTAGCTGTCTCTAACTGGATTTAGGAAATAGGAAGTAATTAGAGTGGAATAGAAAAAGCATTTGCCTCAAACTTGAATTAAGCAGGGATCTGAGATTCACATATTCTGGATCTTCAGTCTACTGTACTAAAAGGTTATAAGACACAAACGTTAGCCACATCGACTCCTGCCTTCTCAGCATTTAACAACTAATCTTCTTCCTGAGCAATTTTCTCTTCCATTTAGGCTTTCCTAGAAAAGAATGAGTAGCCTTTTTAGGAGTTTAGTCTCCTCGATCTTATCCCAGTCTTCAAGAGATATAACAAAACCATAATCTGCTATCAGCTATATGCCCACAGAAGAAAACTGAATAACCTAGCAATCATCTGGACAAATTTCAGCTTCCACAAGAGGTGAAGGAAACTATACAGGATATGTTTAATATCTTCTTTTGTAAAGAGAGGCAACCTTAAGGATTTCACTTACAAATATATTCCTATATCATGTCAGCATGTTTTCAATTAAAATCCAGCAACATTCACATTTTTCAGTATATTTTGTACACAATAATTTGAATGTTTAACTTCTGTTAATTAGCTGTTGCTCCATTTCTTACTAACATGCCAGACATTTTCAGGCACCGCTTTTAGTTATGCTGTTTCACACTTGAAGAAGTAGGAGCTGACATTAATTGAGCCAGTCCTATTCAGCTGGTAAAACTAATGACTATGTCTTACTTCTCTTTCTGTAACTGAAACCAAATTAGAAGAGGTAAATGACTCATTTTTTCTCATTTCCAAACCTATGATTTGTTTCTAAAAAAATATCTCAAAAAAAAAAAAAAAACAACCAGTATCTGGCAAAACACTTATGTTGTTATATGGGCACACACACGAGATTTGTATTGATCATGACAAGATATTTCTGTAACTGAGATGTTTCATTTCTTAAAGGATTTTCTCTGTGCAAAATGACAAGTAAACAGAGAACACATTCATAACAAGATTAATATGCAGTCTATAAAACATCTCAAGAATATTATAATTCACAAGAAGCCTGTTTCTCAGCCGTGAGACAGATGTGTCCCATTGATGTCCCGCTGCGTTCAGCACCCCATCTCTCAGAACGCAGAATTACTGATGGTTAACTGACACCGTTATCGATGTACCACCTGGTGCTTTCACCCAAACAACATCCAGGCCAGCTTTGTTTTGAAAGCAAGATGAGGTGCATGCATGCTTGCAGCTTTGTATTTGCATTTTCTATATTTGATATCAAACTTTAGGAATATTTACAAGGAAAAAAAATCCCAAGTAGGCCTTTCACAAAGGAGTTTTAGCAAGTCTACTATAGAAGCTCCTTAACTATTAGCTGTGAGAGAACTAAAATTTGGGGGCTTTTAATGGAATTTGCAGCTCCTAGACACTGACTTCTTAACTGCAGTCCACTATGACAAGAGCATCTTCATAACTCCCTTCCTTATGCCACGGTACTTAAACCATCTTCCTTCTCTACTGCAGTACTCCTTACGTACACCCCTCACAATTCCCCCTAGTCCCTCCCTTTCTTCTTCATGTATCTATTTTAGTTTGCTTTCAGTTCTCACACGAAGAGGCAGGCATTTTCCTGGCCTGCCAAGGTGTGCATGCTGGTTGGTTTACTGGGGGGACAGGAGCTGGACACCTTCCACCCAAGAGACATGGGTAAGCCACGTGGAACTTCTTCTCAGGTGCCGAGAGCAAAACATATGGCTTGAAATATTTTATACTGCTTCTGGTTGTTTCTTCTGCAGGCTTATTGCACAAACTTAGTATTTCTTAAATCATCCAGCAAGTTCCCAAGTTTATTTTCTGGGGAAGGAGGAGGGGAACTGACAGAGTATATACAGCACACATCTTCTTTTCTTGGAACCAGGACAAAAAGAAGTGCTTGCCATGATTATATTAGTTTTAAACCTCCTCTCAGAATTTTAGGATGATGCTGCAATGGTATTACATAATGAAAATAGTGAAAGTGAAAATCTCTAAACAAACTTAGTTTTCTTAATATAGGTTGAGACCTGTACAGAATCAGTAAAAACAGCATTCTGATCCAGAGTATGCATGCATACTTTTTGCTGAAATTGTTAAAATATGCTCAGTCTTTGCTAATCTGAAGGGTTTTGTTTTAGTTCACCACTGCACAGTATTTTTGTACAGTGTAAGTGTCCAGCGTATATACCTTTGTAATTTTACTGGCCAGGAGAGTCCAGATCAGATGTGACTCTCCTCAGAGTATTTGTCCACAAGCAGATGTGATTTGTGAACCTAATTCTTCCTTTGGGATGCTAATCTGCTCAAAATTAAATGCCACTCTTAATGGTTCAAAGATAGCACATCCATAACTAGAAAGTAGTAGCTAAAATAGCTTGCTGTTGACTGGAGATGTAAATCCTAGTTACATTCCTTCATAGGATTCATGCAGGAGCAGTGAGAGCACTGGTGCTGAAGTACCCCTTTGTTCCAGTTATTACAATTTCCCTCTCCCCCCTTTTTTTTAATTTTGATTTCAAACTGTTGCAAAATTTGTCTCTAGACCCATCATCTTATATTGCCTGTCACAACATACATTAAAAAAGGTTGTTCTTGTGAGTTTGGTATTAGCAACCTACAATTAAACTCTACACTTTCGCTTCCCACAATTATTTTCCATGTAACAGATGCTGAGTCTGTCTGAAAATCTTCAGTAGAATGGATCCTAATAAAATCTTGTTCAAGTGTAACCTGTTTGGCCTTTCATGATTTTTCTTTGGAGTTGCAAGCATGCACACCAAAATCATGATATAAAAAAGATAATAAAGCTCTGCTACTGCTACTCAAATGTACTTTACTACTTAATGTAAAGGTAAGAAGTAAGGGGGGAAGGAGGGCACAGAACCAAACCAAAAATCTTTCCTGATATGCATCATCATTTCTTTTCCTTGATTCCCTAAAGAAACAAGTTCATAATGAGAAGGAATGAATGCCATTTTAATCAATATATGTTTTTTCCACTTTCAAAAATGGGTTTATCATCTTCATCTTTAGATATATGTATTTAAAATCTCATTTTCCATGCTCTCAGTTACTCTGGTACATCTCCAGGGCAACTCATTTGACAGTAATAAATTTATCTTACTCTAGAAGAGATGGAGATCTGGAAACTTACATTAAGCTTCAGTACTTCTTAAAAGTATTTCAGTTGAATCCAACACTTTTTCCCCCGACAGCTGGCAAATTAGATTCTGATTTCAATAATATTCATTTGCATCTTGTAGAAAATATTTTCTGTGCAGATTCAAGGACAGACAATAATTTCAGGATCACAATCTAGCAATTAACCGATTTTATTAAATTCTAATATTGTTATCAAAGAGAAATAGTGAAACGGTAACTAAGACAATAATCAATTTACGTAGCTGTTAATTTTAGTGTCAATAAATAGAATTTGTTTCTAAACTTCCACATTCTGTCTTTTATAAACTGTTTTATTCCATTTTAGAACAGATGTTACACTATTTATTCTCTTACTATTTTTGGTTTGTTGTTGTTTCATTTTTTAAATTCCTTCTCCCTGAAAAACAATGGTGCCAAACAACATCCAACTGTCAATCTGAAAATATACGACAAGCTTAAAACATGTGTTGATAGGTTTGTCATCTCTCTCTCTTTAGGGGAGAAAGTACAACAGTATCAAATGGACAAACTTCTTGGTAAATTAATACACTTTGAACATTTATAAACTCTAAAAGAAAAGCAACACCAGTGACATCTCTAAAAGTGCATTAATAGACTGTTCAAAAGATTTTTCACTGAAAAGACATTTCATACAGATAAAAGACTTTTGTGACTTTTGCAATTTCATTTACAATATGATTTTTCCAATCACTAAGATGTTAAGCATTACATAAAGTTTAGATTGGAGTGTTTTTGTCTTTTGAGATCTCCCCTGCAACTGCATGCCAAATAACAACTCTCTTGGTTCAATTTCTTAAAAATTCCAATTTTTTTTCTCTCCAACAGCTGTAACTAAATCAACAGTTTCCCTGACACCAGACCAGAAGTTAATTCAACTTCTTCACTCTTACAGGTGTCAAACCTTTGCAATATTGCATCTATCTGCGAATCACTAACAGTAGGAAAAATGAAGAGACTTTGGAGAGCAAGGCCATATCCTTCATTACTAGTAATGCAACCTTTTTACAAGAAAAGGGGTAGCAGGACTTTTGATGGGTTACGTGACCCGTGTCTGGATGAAACTGTGCTGTCTGAGCTGACTGTGCTCCAGCATACAAGGTCTGCTGGATGAGACTGGTTGTTTAATACTCAGTCCACAGGCCTGATTATTAAAGATTATTTTGCAATTTTAGCAGCTGTTCTTTCGCTAGAAGTTAAGTAAAGTAGAATTGAAGTAAACAGAAAATTCAAAACTAATCAAAACACAGAAACAATTATAGTAGATTTGTGCTTGAGAATCAGTGCTCAGACTGAATTACATCAAAATGGGTTTCAGTCTTCCCAAACAAATCACTGGATTCCTCTGGATTATTATATTGGCGGTGGGGGGAGTGGGGGTGTCATCTGGATTTTTTTTGCTTTGGGGGTTGGGATTTTTTTATTCCACATGGGGTAGACTGATACTTCTTCTTTACCTCCTATGTTTATTTTACTTTTCTGACTTCTAGTATCTCTCCTTTGTTCCTTACTTCCTCCCTAATTTTTCGCATTTATTCTTTCTGATTACTTTCTCCAGCTCATACTGCTAATGCAAGCCATTTTCCCTTCCCACGTTGCCTCCCAGTCAGAAGATTACTGAACAAGGATGCAAAGGCACTGCCTGCAACTGTGCTAAAAACCAGAAGATAAAGACTGAAGTTAGTGTTTGTGGACTATATTTGAGCTTGGAGATTAATTGTTTGTGACCTATTCCTGCAGCCAGTTATACTGTGAATTACAACAGTTTCGGAGAGCAAAGGGTAGATAACCTTCCTGGCAGCCTGCTGTTTTATCCACTAATAAAACAACAGTTCTATGCTATATGTACAGGACATGAAGCAGCTTTCCTTACCAATATTTACCCACTCCTCTATCTCGCAAGTAGATTGTCATCTTGAAGAGATTCATCAAGACTGGGGAAAGCTGAACAAAGTTAATAGCTTGCTTTAAGCTACAGGAAATGAGACATTGCGCTCAACCTCAAGATTAAAAAGAATAAGTAGAATACCTTTAACTGAAGTTGGGTCAAGTAGAAAATGTGGTCTTAAATTTCTTCAAGCACATAGACAGAAATAAGTGCTAATTAAGCAGTCATTATGTCACTTGCAACAACTACTTACCAATTATTTAAAAATATTTGCCAAGTCAGCTAATAAAAACTTGTAGGAATGCAACAATTACCTGCATTAAAATGAGCAATATAAGCAGACATATTAATAAACTGGCTAAGTCTGATATGGCAGCCCATTTCTGAATGATCAGACTGCCTGTTATGTATGAACAAAGGTAGCAGACAGGCAGGGCATCCCTACTCTAAAACTGACATCTATTTCTTCTGTATTTAATTCTATGAATGAATGAAATTAGAGTTGTTCAGTCAATTAAGTATCCGTTTATTACATATCCTACCTTATCAGTTCCTATTTAAAAGCAATGCTTATGAAGAGGCTGCATTTATTAAGTGTGGTTTGAAAGTGGTCTCTAGGTACAGTGTATAATTCAAGTTTATTACACCATAGAAGCATAAACCTGAGCAGCAACAAGAGGCATACGTAAAAGTCACAGCAGCGATTGTCAATTATAACTCCAACAGCAAGCCTGAGACAAGATTTAGACTGGAAACTCGCGGACAAAGCCCTGTAATCCCATGGGATGGAGCACCCTGACAACAAAGAGCCAGTTTGGTAAGAAATGCTGGCATCTGGAAATACAGATTTTGTTCCACAGGATAAGAAGCCTCCCCCTGCCCACAACATGGAAAGGGGGACTTGCATGTGTCTGCCCTGATTGCCTTCCTCCTTTTTCCCAATAATCAGAAGCTGAGAAGACGGGACACTCATCTGGCACGCAGGATTTAATCTCAAACTGGTTGTATCCGTTAAGTACCTGAATTATCAGGTTATGTATTCAATTTCTGTCTCTCAGTCTTGTCTGTTCCACATGAAAGATAATATTCACTGAGTCGGAGAGAGACTGAGCTGATCATAGCCATCGATATCCCAGGCTGTTGTGCATTTTGGGTCTGAGTCACCCCTAACTCTTCTGATTCCTCCAGAAATTTTATGTAGAGGCTAACAGACGCACTAAATTGTCTCTGGGAGTTTTCAAAGCCCAGTATTCTTTAAGTCATTCCATACAAACCTCCCTCTTTCAACTGGATTTTATTGTGAGTATTGTCCCAATAGTAACACAGTAATTCAGGATGGTAGACATGGGCATTTTTCTTTGCTGAGGCCTCAAAACAGAAATTATTGCCTCCATCTTCAACCTCTTCCTGATATTCAGACTTGCTGTAAAATGCTAGCTACATTTAAAAGAAAAATAAAAAACCCCAAATGTCTTACATCTATAGCCTAACATCACTCACCTTGTTCTCATTATCTTTAGCTGAAAATTTTAATTGGAATGAAACAAGTGTCACTTATGCATCTGTTAATATTTTTTTTTAAAGACTGCACAAGAAGAAGCTGCCTTGTGTGTATAATAATATTATTTTTAATAACAACACCACCATAGTTTCAAATGTTCTAATAATTGGAACAAAGGACAATTTTGGCCGTCTGCCTTGTAAATTATGTCTTTCTGTGGCACGGCTGCCACTGTAGGCTCCTCTTTGGCCTGCACAAGTCTGACTCTCCAGACTTCTGGAGCACAATGGAATATTTATTAGTAGATTCCAAAATTAATTAGCTTGTATTTATACAGTGTTTTGAAAGAGAAAAGCATTACACACATATTGATGTTACAAGTAATTATGAATAAAAACCATCTTTGTTAAGATCTGATGTTAATTCTCTGATGCCTGGCATGCACTATAATTATTTCTACAAAGCTCGAGCTTCTTGTAGTGTGGAGAATAGAAAACGTTACCAAAACCAGACTCGTATAGTAATGTATTGTTTACATCTTCTAGACCTATTCTTTTAGACAGAATCACAGGTGAGCATCTCCTCAGACTTAATAAACACAGGATTTTAGAAAAAAATGAAGGTTCTTGCTTGGCTTAACAATGAAGCAGATCTCAAAGGTTGCACCTATATTTAAAAAAAAATGCAAATCAGGGACCACTCTCTGACCTTGAGGTCAATGGCACAGCACATTTCTTATTTATATAGCTACCACCTATTCATTTAGCTTCTACCCAACAAAAAGAGCAAATCTGCAAACAAAACAAACAAAAACCCTAGGCAACAAACATCTGGGTAGCCTTATGAGATCTGGCAACAAACATCTGGGCTGCCTGTTGAGAACAAGCCTTTTCCCTCAATCTTTCTTTGGCACTACATGTGAAAACAGAGGTTGGTTTGGGCCAAAACCATATCATAAAGCATATTAACTATCATACAAGTATTGGAGAAATCCCTGTTTCAGGAATTTTGACCAAGTCTATACTGATAAATAAAATGGGCCAATTAAAGGTACCAATGCCAAGTACTAAGCAGTCAACAGTAGTCACAAAATCATTGCCAGCCCTATCAGTTGTTTGAACCAACAACCATTGATTGCAGCCAGCTAGATGTCTCTACTTGATACGAAGATTAGCTCTATACAGATGGTATTTATTCTATGGTATACATTCTATAAATAATGAGTAAGGTGAATCTCTTACTGCACTGCCTTGACCTTGCCTTGTTCTATCATAACGCTCTAGAAGTCCTGAATAATGTTAGAGCCATGCTGCGAGATTTTAACGGGGTGAGTAAGGAAAGATAGGAACTACGAAAACATTTTGTCTTTATTTATGTAGTTATGCATCGGAAACTTTATTCTAATTTCCATCAAAAATCAGGCTCTGGAAAAGCCTCAGTGTGTGTAAAGGGACAACACCCTCTCTGAAAGGGAACACCACCTCCCTCACAAATCCAGTTTGAAGATTAAGCTGAAAAAATTTAAAGAAATTACATGATGCGTTGTCTGTAATAGTAACATACTTTGTCCAGTGATTCAGGAAATCCCTTTAATTCTAAATTCCTATTCTTTTTTGAAACTGCTAAATACAAAAAGTTATGAGCTAAAATTCTGGTCCTACTGAAGTAGATGCAATACAAGACAGAGGTGCCAGGAACATCGGCCCTGGGATGCGAAAACTGGGATATTTCTAGCTGTCTTACTGCGGTGAACATTGAAGTGATCCAGGTGATACTCTTCTAGTACCTGATTTTGAATGAGACAAATAAAACTTTTTAACTAAAGGTTTGGGGCTGAGCTACCTATTATTCATGAAAATTTCTTTGTTAGAACATTTCAATTAATTATTTCCTATATCAATAAAGACTTTCACATTTTTAAACACATGGGCAGTAGTTTTCCATTTCAGATTTCTTATAATGGCAGAGAAAGACATTTCTTTTTTTGTCCCCAGTGGCCATCAAAACCATCAAACTTCAAAAACACTTTCTTGGTAGTATTTTACGTTAGTATCTGCTAATATTTGTTCCATTAGCACCTGCTCTAACATCACTAATTTTAGGAGAAGAATGAAAAAGAATTACATCATGTATTAGAAGCTTTGGATATATATAGTCTGTAAAAATACATACAGTAACAACTTTTATCTGCTTCACTGCTGAGTTATCAACAACCTTAGCTTTTAAGACCATGAATATTTAATTTCCATCATGTCCACTGTTCCATTTTCATTAATTGCTAAATTCCCATATCTGTAAAGTTGCATCAAGTGTACATTTTCATTTGCAATGGCATTTAGAGATGACCTGTAGGGAGTGAAATAGTTTCGTGCTACTTTAGTCACATGCCAAGAAAACCAATAACAGTCATCATTTCCCATCTTCTAGACACAAAAATAATTTTGCCACCTTAGTCTTCAAAAGCTGCATTTTTTTAATATAATAGATTATCTTTAAGCTTTGTAAGTTATGCAAGAATAACAGATAAATTGCAAAGTACACTTGTGTGTAAAATAAATAGCTGGCTTCTTTAGGAAGAAATAAATAAATAATTTTGAGAAATTGCTAGTAGTCTAGGTATGTTCAAAGCATTAGGACTAGTTTGAAACCACAAAGAAAAAAAAATCCTACCACCCAGTCTTCTAAGAAGTCACTAGAGATTAGGGAAGCAAGAATTCGGCAGCCTAACATTTTTAGTTATGGAGAACAGGAAAGTACAAGGTAGTCTGCAAAAATGCTTGTGGAGTTTTACTTTAAAGCCTTCAAAAGTTAAATCAACATAGTGAAAGATGAAGACTTCAATTTCTATACAATTTTTGATAGGAATGTCTCTGGTTATTAACGTAGGAGGCTCTTTCTCCTTTTTAAGCACCCCTTGACAATGTACCTATTCTACACTTAAAAGCAAGGGCAGGAAGCATGATGAAATTCATTGCAAAAACCAAGACAGTAACAGCAAACATTTAAAAGTTTATTAGTTTTAGATTAATTACTTCTAATACCTGTCTTATGAAATAAATACTATAAACAGAGACTTCAGGTTTCCATGTCCTTGCCACCCACGTTACAGTACATTCTGACATATTTTTATAGCAGAATCCTTCAAGCTATTTTTTTCCCCAAAGTATGCCTGAAACAACTGATATTAAGTCATATAGCTGAAAGAAAAGGCAGACCATATATATTCACTGTACTTTTAAAGATGTCCATTCCTCAAACCTTGGTTAAGTCTCATCTGAATAAAGGTACTTCATATCTGAACTAGACATCTGGTCTCCCTTTATGGTTGGAAGGGCAATGGGTGTTTCCTGGTCATGATTCATCTCTTTTAACGTAGATGTCAAAAATAAGTCAGATGAATCATGCCCTGAAGTTGTCTGTTTCTATCCACTATGAAGAGAGAAGATGGCTCAAATGCAGGGCGCTAGTTAAGTGAGAGAAACAACATATTTCATATATTCCAAAAACTCATGGAAAACCGGAGGTCAGCTGCCATTTATTATTCCACTCCACTGTTTGAGAAGCTAAACCAAGGTCTATGAAAATCTGAATAATGAATTAAAGTAGGGTTGATGCAGTAGAGGGGTTTTGGGTTTTTTTCTCTTCCATTAAGCTATTTCATTCCTGTAAGATCTCACAATGATTATGTCAGGTAAAATGTTATCACATCACATTTTTAAAGCCAAATATTAAAACATGGTATCAATGCCAATACCCAGGCATACAAATCCATTATTCAGAAATGTTTTACAATTTTTTGACACAGAAAACGAGTTTAACTTCAGGAGTTTGAAAAGTTAAGCTCATTTTGTGCCTGCTGCTAACAAATATTTGTTTATAGAGTGTACCTGCACAAACATTTCAGTACTCCTCTATTCCACTACAAAAATCAAAAGGTGGTTCAAACACCCCATGACTTGAGGTCACATGTGACTTTGTCCTGGAATAAGCATTCAACACAGTCAGGAGCCAGACTGTTGAGCAGCACCAGCTAATATGCTTGCTTGTCCATAGTAATTGCCCCATGTGGTTAACTGCAAGGAGGACGCCTGTCTGCCCTGGCATCCTGATTCCTCTCCTCCAGGGGAGTCCTCACAGGCATAGCACACGGCATGACATTGACAAGGAAGCACTCAAGTAATCTACACATTAGGGCTTATTCTTGAGCAAGAACCGGTGGTCTAACTTTACCCAGTACAGTCCCACACTTCTACATACAGTTATTCTCATGAGTCATTTTGCATGATTGATGTTGTTTATAAATAGGGGCAGAAATACTGAATGCGCCCTTGTGTAAAACTATTTGCAGAACAGGCCTTGAATAAAATGTTTTCTTACAGACAGTATCAGACCTGACAAGGCAAAGGACTTAACTTTAGCCATATATGGCCTTGTTTGCTATATACTGTGGTTTATCTTGACAAAGTTTTCTGAAAAGAAGTTAATTTAAAAGACTGACTTGAATGAAGCTAAGGCTTCTGATACATATAAATAAAGGGACTTTTCCCATATGTAAAAAACAACATGCATACAAGAAGGATGAGTCCAAGAATTTAGATTGATAGACAGGCTGGACATGGCAAAGAGAAGAAAAATAAAAGATCTTTTATTCGATTAGCATCCCATGTTCTACTACTAACACATCATCAGGTTTCTGCCTTGGCTTCCCACTGTCTCCTACAAGATGCAGTAAACCGCAGGTTGTGCTGTACTGACAAGATCTTTGCTTTCCCAACAGTCTAGAAAGTAGATTGGCTATTGAGAACACATTGGCAACACGTTTCCTTTTCTGTCCTCAAATACTTTTAACACCTAAAGCCATTCATGAAACACACCAGCAGTCTGAATTTCTAAAATTCAGTCATTAATGAGGAGACTAAAAATACTGGTTAAATAATTTAAAAGTAGTACACAGAAAGTACGGCTTTTATGTTATTACTATCCAGTGTATGTTTTCAATATTTCTTATGAAATAATCAAAATACCATGGAGTTTGAAAGATTTTATATGCTTCTTTTAAATTACCACCTTTACATTCCAAGTTCTGCTACCTAACCCTGGATCTTACATTGCAGTCTCCATCATACTAATAGTCCCTGGAGACTAAGACATGACCACTTTGATATGTATTTGCAATTCTCCTTGATATAGTCACAACAATATTTTCCAGTTGCTTCTCAGCTGCCTGTTTTCTCATTTACAGTAACAGAATTTATGGCCACAATTATGTCATGCACTGAAGTAACTTTATATCACTACAGCTTTGTAAAGATGTAGCTAATATGCTTAGGCAGCCATTAGAGGCACTCCCAGGTCTATAGAAGATGACTTAGAGGTAAAAGACAAAATAAACTCTTTCTTGCAGTTGGTGCAGGGACCACTTCAGAAAAAAAAAAAACAAACCATTGACAGCTCCCTTCTGTCAGGCCTACTCAGCTTCATAGGGACATGTGTACAATTTATTAGCTGTTGATACAAACTGGAATAACTTAAAAATTATTTGGATCTATACAAGTGGAAAAAACAGCATCCCAAAAAAACATTACATGAGTATGAAAAATGTACCTTTTATTTTCCCAGTCCTTTAACGCAACTGAACAGCAGTTTGGTATCTAGAAATCTTTTAACCTTGTAGCTATACAATTAAGACAGAAATTAAACATCCATGTGCATATTTGGTATGATAATAACATATGTATTATTTTTACATCTATCCACAAGTAATCTCTACTTGAGTCAGTTTTGTCTTTTGCCTCCAAATGCTTACTAACTCCTCCCTGCCACCAAAAAACCCAAATAAAAACTGGAAGTCATGCTCAGAAACCCAATGCAATTAAAAAAACCTAGTAAGTGTAAGACTCATCTTCTCTAGCACAAACTGTCTACACCTACAAGCCAAAGAGGAGGGAGAGCTTGGATGAATCACAGTCTGGAAACACCTAACTCAGGACAGTATGTACCATCCCCTGAAAGTACCTCTCACTTTTCACTAATGACTGAGCTTTATATCTTTTAGATATTTGGGTGAAATATATTATATCCTCAAATCCTAATGATCCATAAAGCTTGCAGTTTGTCTAAAATATGGGTAGGTTTGATTTTTTTTAATCTGGAACAAAAAAATTCACATAAATTGTGAATGAAAAACTGGGTAATTCATGATTCATACACAATTTCATGGAGATAATACTTCAAATCCATGAAATCTACATTGCAAAATTTCAATGCAGTTCCAGTAGGTTATGCTACTATAGTGTAAGATTGCGATGAAAAAAAAAAAAATCTAAAATCTTGCTTATTATAAGTTAGTCTTGTTTTAAGGTCACCATGAGTCTAGATTTATAGGGAGGAAATTAATTCACTGCAAGTCCACACTTGCTGACAATCCTTCTTGCAATGTAAGAGTACAATAGCAATAATAATTTCAGTGGAAGCCTATAAAGAATCCTCTATAATGAAATGAAATACCAGCGTAAGGTATATTACCATTAAAAAATGCAAAGGAAATTAAAGCAAATAAAATCCATGTAAAACTTATTATTAGGATTCACAGGTAAATCTGCATATATAATCCATCCCTATTCTTCTGGTTATATATCACAAAGCACAGATTTAACATAATCTTAAGGAATATACATATACAAAGTGAGCAGGAATCTTCTACCTCACCACTTTGATTGGGGGCTGCACCCTTGTATATTGTATGTTTGATATAGCCCGTATGTTGTTTAACTGTGAAATTGGTTAGTTCAACACAGTGGGAAAGACTTCGATGTTAACAAAAAATCATTGAGAAGACATTTTCTAGTTTATGATTGAATATAAATGCAAGCAGCTTTCAAAAATTAATTTATCAGCAAAAGCATTTATAGAAGATCATCACCTGTTCGTGTTTGAATGAAATTCCCTTCCTATTTATTTAACATACAGTCTACAACTAGATGCCAGATTTTGGCTGCTGCTGCCCAGGCGAGTTTTCCTCTCTTGACTCTCAAGTTCAGCAAATATTAACTGGGTCAATAATGACAGCCTGCAGGCTTCCATCGCAGACAAAAAAGGTGCTTGAAGGGAGCATAAAGAAATGGAAGATTACGGCTATGTGATGTTCATTTTCAGCAGGTGTTGACCAGCTAACACAAACATCCTTTAAACTGCTCTGATTTACATTAAGGCCACAACAATATCACTTTAAGAATCAGGAGGTTACATATGCCTTAAATTGTGACCTCTCCATCTCCAGAACTAAATGACTCCCTATAAAACAGATGTGATCCTTTGTCTTCCTTAATTCACTGCAAAAGGTTCTGTACCTCAACATGTCTGATACTTTCAACTATGATTCTGGTGTATGTTTACTTTGAATATGTACTTACACCGATGTAGTTATTTTATATGATTTCTGCTGACATGAAAGGCCAATGTATTACTTTTAGAAAAAAGCAAATCTGTACAACTCATTGCTGTATCTTTTTTCCCATGAGCACATCACAAATAGGCACACTCTAGGAAACAGTCTGAGACGGTCAATAAAATGTCTTCTTCATTCTACAATCAAAAAAGATCCAATCCAAGAATCTACAGTGTCCAATCTGCCCCTGACAGACTTGGTCAAGAGTCACTCAACAAAAATTGAAGTGGACCACAGCAGCAACAGAGGAAAACAGAGCAAGCACACCAGCATCCTGATGTAACGTCCTGACTCATTAATGGATCATACCTGCCTTGAGCTCCTGCCCTCTCACTTAGACATAATGGAACATCTCTGCTAGCCTAAGTGTTTGAGTTTATGCTGTGTATTCCTCTGATGGTCTGTGATAGCTCTGCATATGCAAACTTGTATAATTTCCTTAGCATGTACTGTTTGAAAATACGGTAAACCACTATAAATGAGACACTGAAAATTAATTGTAGAAGTGTAAGTGATCTTGGAAGTTCAGTAGCATCCTGTAAAATTTTCCAGTCTATAACGATTGTGACATGCATGTAGAGAACAAGCATTTCACATCAAAAAATAAATATCACCAGCAAAATACAGGAAAGTTTAAGGTGAATGTTTTAGTAACACTTGAATCCTTTTCAGTTCTTTGCCTGGTGCATAAACTCAAAGCGTGTTTGACGCGATGGTATATTAAAGGTGTCTAGCGGGAGTTGGGCTATGAGCTTCAATGGGAACAATATCATGCACTATCCTTTTAAATTAGGACATGTATAATGAGCCTGATTAGGAGAAAAGTCTGCATGTAGCTTTCCTTAAACAGTTTTCTTGGTCTTGCTAAACTGGTTATTTAGAACTCAGGTAGTAATCATAAGACCTAAAGAAACAGTTCAGAAAAGTGACAGCATCTATGTGGCACCACAAAGCAATACATAATGGCATGGTCTCTTGATCTTAAAGAAAAAAATGTCAAAAAAGGATAATGAAAGAGCAACTTAGAAAAAAAAACACTAATGCATTCAAATGGGTATGCTCAGACATATTACTTCTTATCCTTCTATTTCACTAAGTTTTAAATTTTAAAAAGTAAAGGGTTTTATTGAATATTATATTTTCCTATAATAACCCATGTGATAATCAGGAAAGCAGTAAGTGCACATGAGGAGAAAAATAAAAAATAAAATAATTCTATTTCCTTCAACTCAGTGGGATCACGGTATAATTCATGTAAAAGCAGAAGTAAATAAGATCCTGTAAGCAAGCATCTACAGACCTGCATTCCCTTTCCTTAGCACAAAATGGTCTGAAAACAAGAGCAACTTCATCAGAATCACATGCTGGAAACTGAACATGGAACTTGGCAGGTCTTGGGAACTCAGCAGCATCTTGCAGAATTTCCCATTCCATGGCAAATGCGGTACAAAGGGGGAGGGTGTTCATTTCATGTAAATAAAATGCAGGAGCCTTAGCAGCAAATGTTATAACACTAACATGGAATACTGAATACATCATAACATTGAAGAGGATTTCTATCTATTTTAAAAAGGTTGTTTATTCTGTTCCAGAAGAGAAACTTATTTTTAGAGGCAGTGTTGATGAATGCAGCCAAACCTGCAAAGCAAGACAAGGATACCCACTGTCCCATTCTGATCATTATGACCAATTGGTTTTTGTGTCGCCACATGTAGGTCATTTCATCTTTTTATAATATTGTTTCTTTTCCTTCCAGTTGCTTAAACTACAAGTTTCTTAGGGCCCTGCCAGTCGCTTAAGACATGCTTGGATTGTATTTACCAAAATGGTTGTTCTTTCCCATTTTATTGTGCAGCACTACTGCAATATGTTGCTGGTATTTCTGTCCTGGAGACTCATTTGAAGATATAGCAATGTCATAGCTTCCTAAGTCTCCTCTTTCAGAATACCAATGTAGTCTTATTTCCCTCGAGAGCTGGGAAAAACACTCACAATAATTACCCTCTGGAAATGCCTCTCTAGTCACAAATTATCTACTAATAAGCATAGTTATTTAAAACCACAAATAAATGAAATCATTCATTGAAATGTAATGTAGTTTCATATTTATGTATTGTTCATAAATGACTTGCTGTGACTGCATAGCTGCCACTTATATTAACATATCTCAATTCTATGTAATGTTCTTCACCTACGACATATCCTAACTTACTACTCCTTAGTAGCAAGTTAGGATATGTCATAGGTGAAGAACATTACATAGAATTACATTACATAGAACATTACACGTGAACATGAAAATGCATTGCACTTATAATACTTGGAAAAATTAAACAGTTTAAAGAGAAGTTTGAATTAAGGGTGAAAGAAGAAAATTCCAAACTCAAATTCTAAGTTTCCTGATGAAATAAATAAAAAAATTTCTTCAAAGAAATGGACAAATTTTAACTATTTAGAAACAGTACATAAAGTAATTTGACAAATGTGTAAATCACAACAGATAGACAGCAAGGGTGACAGGCAGTATTGTAACTTAGCGATGCCAACTCAATACTTTTTCAAAACTATTCTTTGGCTTACAGTAGGACACATTAATAACTTATACCTATAGACAGAAGTGATTTTGTGATCTACTTTAAACATAAAAGTTTACTTCTAATATTTGTATTCTTGAAATCTGATGTTGACCTTCATGCTCACAGTTTCATTTTCACTCTCTTGACATAAGGAGAGACACATTCACATACTGGACTTGCAAAAAACCTACTCATTCCTCTTTCTTACAAAATGGAGTGTTTCTCTCTCTCCCCTTGGCTCCTGAATTGCTATTATTCAACATGACACAGAGGCTTGTCTTCTCAAGTACATACACTATCATAAGTAAATATTCAGCAGTTACACAGGAGTCCCTTACCTTTCTCTTTGTTACCTGTTACGCCATATGGTATGGAATAGCCCTTTGGTCAGTTTGGCTCAACCATCTTGGCTGTGCCCCCTCCCAGTTTCTTGTGCCCCTGGCAGAGCACGGGAAGCCGAAAAGTCCTCAACCAGTGTAAACATTACTGAGCAACTGAGTGAAACATTAGTGAGCAACAACTAAAACATCAGTGTGTTATTAATATTGTTCTCATACTAAAATCCAAAACGCAGCACTATGCCAGCTACTAGGAGGAAAATTAACTCTATCCCAGCCGAAACCAGGACAATCATTGCCATCAAAAGCCAAAGTTATAAGGTGATATGAGAAGCCTGGCTTAGAGAGGTTTGCGGTATGAAATGAAGCAAAGAAAAACAATCAGAAGAGGGAAAAGAAAAAAATCCCTCTTCTGATGTATGGTTTATTAGTGTGTTTATTTCATTTGCAAGTTATTTTCCTTAAAATAATCACAAAAGACACCTTAAACTTAGGCTATTTAATCTTACACACTTCTACAAAGAAGCTGCTAGTAACAGGTACAGAGGAAGAAATGTGGGAGTTTGATAGACACCAGAATAATCTTCAGTAGATTAAACTGAATGCTTTCATTAAAAGGGTCGCATTTTATTGAATTTTATATGAGAGAGAGATGTGGATTCAGAAGAAACCTCTTTTTATACCTTTATAGGAAAGAAGCTCAAAGACATGACTTGAAACTTCTGCTGCAAAGCTTATGCCTAAACCCAGATCAAATTCTATCGTATATGGCATGGAAAAATCCCTTACTGGTAGGTGAAACACAGTGAAGGAGTTTGCCTTGAGTTAATAAATTAGTTAAAGATCTAATTATGCAGCATTTTCCTGCAGCATTCTTCCCTCGAGCTGGGATGTTTTTTCTAGCTGGGACAGGACTGCAACATTCAGTTAGCCTGATCCAATCCTGTTCTCCATGTTTGTTAAACAAATATATCAGGACTGTGCTCACACATTTATGTCCCACATATTTCCTCAAAGACACAAAGGAATAAAAATAAAATCCTCATAGCAAGCTACGTATTCAATTGGCTGGGTTGGTGGAGCCTTTGGTTCACAGCCTAACCCAGGCAGTGATAAAGGGGTATTTGCCACAGGCTGAATCAATCTGTTTCACCAGCTGCAGGAGTTATCAGAAATGATGTGGTCTTGGACAAAACAAGCTACTCCCTTTTCTGTTAGGAAGTCAGGACCTCTTTTCCAACAAGGCCTGTTATCCTAACAGAAAAATACTAGGGAAAGGCTTGACACAATCCTGTCTAGATCAATTACTGTAGGGCTTTGAGTCTTTCTACTCGAGCCTCTCTAAGATCACTTGCTATTGTTTAACCACAGTCATCCATAGCACTTCATCCAGTTCCGATGCCTACATGTTAAATGTATCCTTTTCTGATCAACAGCTAAAATTGATCAGGCTGTCAAGTATTCAAAATTTCTTAAAGAATGTCTTTGGACCAAAGCCTCCACCCAAATATCTCGTTACACAGCTACTTCGCTAAACATGGCATGAAATGTTTTACAGGTAGGTGAGAGGCAGATACTGTTGTTTTCTAAACATTTATTCTCCTTACAGTGAGGCAAATCTTCCAGCATCTGTAATCCATGTAATATTATTTCTTTCTCCTGCATGACATAATCCCTTAAAGCCACTCCTGATTTTTTTTTTTTTCCCCCCCCAAAGAAAAACGTACTCTCAAAGTCAAACCCAGGAAATCTTTCTGTGTGGAAAATTTTTGAAGGGAGTTTTCCTCCTTTTCAGTATAGTAAATCTTTCAAGACATCATTTAATAACAAATGTGGTAATTATAGATTTTCTCAAAGAGCTGACTATCCTTCAACTACTAAGATATTTAAAAAACCAGATACATGAAGATGGAACATTAAGGATAGCACCTCACAAATACACCTTTTAAAGATTGGTAGCAATCCTTACCTCTACAAGACCCTGTTTATATTCTTTGTAAAAGTTACAGCTATATAGTTATTTCCTTGTCTCCTGTTTGTATAGCATTTGTTATATTAAATTAACTACTCAGTGCCAAAAAATAAAAACTTCATACCAAAAAAAAGGCATTGCGTAAGAGCCATAACGGAGTGATTGCAAATGTTTGTAGAGTTGGAAAGGGAATGGTTGAGCCTACTGAACTTCTGAAAGGACCTGTATAAACAAAACCCAGCACAGCCTTGCCTGTTGCTCTGTTTGGAGCACAAGATCTCCTAGTGACACCATCATAAATACATATTATCTGATACTGTGATGCAAGCTTCACCAAAAATAATATTTAGCATGTCTATTGACTGTCTGTCTTTTCAGCTGCTAGGATGGAAGAGTATCTCTTCTACCCTGGAGATCAGCATTTCCTAAATTCCTGACTGCTCAGAGGAAATATTACTCTCTTTTACTCCCCCGCCCCCCCAAGCCCTTTCTTTCTACCTAGTTCTAATAGCATAGGAGAAGATGTAGAAACTCAAGTATATCTATTTGTTGTTCCTTGTACCAGCACAACCCATTTTTCATATCAAACCATATAAGCAATATTTTTGTGCCCCAGAAGAAGCTCCACAAGAATTGGCTGATGACGTTGTTTATTAAAGGATGAGGTTTACGGATTTATATTTATCTTCCTTATTTAATCTTGCATGCTTCAAGAAGATGACAGAAATATAAGAATTTAGCAATTTCTACTAAATAAAATCTAACAAAACCCCCTAAATACTAATGCAGCTATCTATGAAAACCCCTAAAATCTAAACCTAGTAATTTTTACAAACCTCAAAATATGAGAACTTTTAAGCATCTTTTAGGAAGTCAATTAATCCAGTGATTGTGACCTAATCTTAAGCCTCAAGTATTGCTTTAGGTTCCACATGGTGCTGTTCTCCTCCGTATTTTACCAAGGCAGTTTCCAGTACCTGTTTCATCTCCATGCCAGCCAGTGTAAGACCATTCCAGTTGCTGCTCATTTCCTCCACTTATGCCAGGATGCAGGAGCACAGAGCTTAGCATTTGAAGAGAAGCAGAGACCAATTCCACTGCCAACAAGAAATTAAATGAAATCTGAACAGGCTAAATCCTGCTACTAGCAGCAGACATATTTCCCATTTTCTTCAATGGAACTGTGAATATCTGTGCTTTGTCTAGTACTTGCATTCATTATATTTGCAATCATAACTGCATATGCTGTAAATCTAAGAATATGTGGAGAGATGTTTATTGGGAACTCAGAGCCAAAAATCTTGTTTGTGTGAGTATACATTACTATCTTACATGTCAATTTGCAGATTTAAGCTTTTTACTCAGTACTTACAAAGAATTTTAAAATAAATTTTATTCTAAACCTGTGTAAACAAGTTCCACTGAAAAAAAATTGTTGTACCAACATAAAACTGGCATGAAAGATTAATCAAAAGACAGTAATTTCTAATGTATTTTTATGTTGTTCCTACTTCACCTTTTGCATCTACATCATTACTGACAGTTTGCTACTCAGTGTAATAGATATGTCAGTGTCCTTCTTTCCACCTTTTTTAAACCAGTAATTTGAGAACAGGCAGGTCTAGAAGAATCTGTGCCTTAAATTTACATTGTGTACATCTCTAGAAAAAATCCATTAGGGATGAAATGGAGAAGCAGTGAAAGGAGGTAATGAAGACAATGGAAAAAATCATAGCTGCTTTCTACATCAAAATGACTACATTTAGAAAATATGCAAAATAGTTTTTTCTTTTAAAACAGGTTTACTCAGCTGAAAATGACATAGCTAGCTTTGTTTTGTTCAACAAAATACTTTTCAGCAATATTATTATAAATCTGAACTTATCTTTTAAGTGTAAAAAAAAAAAAAGACTTTTAAATACCAGGTAGAATCTAAATAGGAAGAGTTCAGATGGATGTATTGTTTGTTTATGACTTTCTACAGCCAGATTCTTCACTGTAACCACATGTCCAAACAGTTGAAGGGAAGATTAGTTATTCCCTTACTTATCCATTTAAAATGAATGTGTTCCTTACTATGTCTTTGATTTCACATTTTCAACTTCCTTTAAAAGATACTCTTACAAGTTTAGCTCAGTATATTGGGACTATGCTTTCCTCAGAAACTCGATTTCTTAACTACACTCTTCAGTCATTAGTGATCATAGTGACAAGTCACAGATTTATAGCGTTTCTGCTCAAAACTGACAAAGCCAGAATGAAACACTTTATGTACCTTCCTGCAACTTACAAGCATGATGTGAAAAAGTAATATCAAGTTCATAGATTAATATTTATCCATATATCACTCCTGGGACCATAACACATCAGTTTCAGACAGCATATTATAGTAAGAAAATGAATACTGTATTCCATGTATTTTATGATCACTTTAGGTATATCTTGACAGATAATCAGGATGATTATTTTAATTTACACTGAATATGGAAATAGATCTAGCAATAACTACATATGAAGTGTTCTGTGTTGTAATTAGAGCAGGGTGAGAACCACAACAAATTTGCTTTAATTATTTCCTCAAACTTAAAAATAAATGGGCCGTATTCTGCATTCCTCCTTCACGCTGAATTGGATTTGCACCTTACAATTTGCAGTTCCCCTTGGGTAACAGGCAGCAATAACTACACCAAGCAGGTCAGAGCACTTAATACATGTTCCCTCCAAGATATAAAATCTGGTTTCCACCATCCCCTGTCTTTGGGATTTAGGGAAGGAAGCAGAGGATAGGAAAGAAAGATGTGCCAACCCCTTTCCTTTTTTTCCCTCACAGTTGGTGATAATATATGATAGAGAATGGAGCTGTCAAGGCCTCAGTTGCTCCTTACTATTTTCCTTCAACTACCTGCCTGCCTCTACAGAAGAAAAGCAGTGCCACAGAAGCAGCTTCTTTTCTTCTTCCAGTATTCTACTGGGAGTAATGGAAGAGACCACAAGGGGAAGAAACAGAGCTCCACATAGATCATTTACTACCATTGCTCATCCTCATCATTTCTGGCTTAGTGTATGTCTGCTCTGCAAATGGCTCCACGGAAATGAACAGAATTATTAATGGCATAAGGTACTAAGCAGAGTCATTATAAGATGATCAGCACTAAGTTGTTGCCTTCCTCCCTGAATCTGTCTTCACCCAGTGAAACCATGACCTCTTGTCTCAATCAGCAGAAAGAGCACCTGAGCACTCATCACCACTTCACTACAAAGTTCACAGAAGGTAGATTAAGCTATGCTGGCTGATTTTGCACAGAAACGTATCAAGAACACTAATAAGATCCATTATGCTGGCTGCACTGTGAAGATACTAATCACCCCCAAGAGAGTACAAACACTGTAAATCTCCGTGGCTGTTTGTGCAATAACCATTAGACCATAGCTTAAGGGAATGGTTGCAGACTCTGGCCCTGTTGTTATTATTTGTGAAACTGAAATTCATTTAAAATCATTCTCCAGCAGAGTTAGCTTGCTGGAATTATACACGAAATACAGACGCTCTTGACCTGAAAAAAGATTTTTGTCCCCTTCTACACAAATGTCATGCATGCTTCAAGGAAATATAGCTTATCTCACCCTACGCAGCTGGAGCCATGAACATAATGACTGAGAGGCTGTGAAATTCTTAATGACACTGATGGGCACATACTTTGATACCCAGCTCTGCACTGGGTATCAAAAGACACGGATCAAAAGATAAGTTAGGCCCGATCTTGCTAGTCACTATGCCTGTAAGGAGCCTTTCCAAAGTTGCAATCAACGTCAGGAAGATAAACAAAATAGGTCCAAGTGTGAAACTTCTCAAATACTGAATGTGTGTACAGTGTGATCTGATCACAGACATTTCATGTGCAGTTAAAAAAATAAAAGACAATTAAAAGTTGTATTTGCCGAACACTGGTTTTGCTGTGAATTGTTCATCCAGACAGTTGTCTATGTTGTTCTCACAGTAATCCAGAGAAATAAAATGTCTATTCACTAACTATAGTTGAATTTGCAAGGAGCAGTGCCCTGAAATAGCTCCTGTCTCTGTATATTGCCAGGGAAAGTTCCACGAAAAAGCTTTCAAGAGCTGTCTTGAATACTGAGGTAATTAACTATTACAGCAGCTAGTGTGTGACTCAAAACCTTGACTGTATGGAAAGGAAAAGAAAAAACCAAAACAAAATAATTGAAAGGAAACTCCCATAAACTCAGTCCTTTTTTTTTTTTTTTTAAAAAAAAAGCATCTTGCCCTGAAAAGGGAGAGAGAATGTCACTGAATTTTGAGTATTCAAAAATATAGAGAATCACAGCAACATATAGACAGATTAGAAAAGAAAAGCATGTTAATCTCCATTAGCATTTAGAACCTACCCAAATCCATGGATTTGTGACCACTATTAATAATTGTATTCCTTAAAGTCTGTTTTCACAGACTTTTTACCTTTTTCTAAAGATTATATACCAAAGCAGGATACTTCCGTGATAAATTACTTTCTATTAAATTTGGTTTTGAAAGTATATTCATAAAAATATAATCTAATCAAGTTATATACTCATAAGTACACATATTCATTTTCTAAACAAATCTTTGTATCCACATCTAAATGAAGCAAAAATAACTATGTAACATGGACTAAAAAAACCCTAATATTTTTTCTTGTCTGGGGACTCTTTTGTCATTTAGGACACTAGTTCTAAATCTATCAATGAATCCGAAGCAGAAAGCGATCATTATGTTATCTATTTATCTTCACTTTGACACAGATTCTTAAACTTCGTATAACTACTTGTATTTATTATGATCTATCTACTATCTATACAGCGCTCAGAAATGCTTACATACCACAGAGGACTTCTGTGTTGACAGCAGGTTGTCTCCCATTTCCACCTGCTATACTGTATTAAAATAGATAAGACCGTATTAAATACATCAGCAACACTACTTAGTGTAATTGCCATGGGGATGTTAGTCCACCATTACTGAGACAAACCGCAGGGCAAAAGATAAGCCTAGAATACAGTGTATGCCAGGAAACTCTTTGTGACATATTCTGTAAGCGAAGCTAAACCTAGCAAAAAGTAAACTACAAACAACAAGAAGAATGGTAAGTAACAAGTGCCCCCTGAGCCACTTTGCATAAACTTGAACTAATTCCATATACTGGTTGAATTTTGTGGTTGGTTTCATCCCAGAGACTGTGACCTTTTGCTCTGTAAAAGTGAAATATTCTTCATAACAGAGTTTTGGTTTTGAAAGTGAAAGGATTTGAAAGTAGACACAGTTTTTTAAATTTTCTCATAGAAGCCCGAAACAATGTTTTTTAGACCTCCAAAGTGTTTTTCTGGTTTTTGGTGGGTTTTTTTTTTTTTTTTTTTTTTTTTTTTTTTTTTTTGGGGGGTGGGGTGGGTGGTG
This sequence comes from Mycteria americana, assembly GCF_035582795.1. NCBI lineage: Eukaryota > Metazoa > Chordata > Aves > Ciconiiformes > Ciconiidae > Mycteria > Mycteria americana. The sequence goes on along the minus strand of NC_134366.1, from coordinate 41,301,799 downwards.
GTGTTGTTTTTGGGTTTTTTGGTTTTGTATGGGTTTTTTCGTGTTTGTTTGGTTTTTTGGGTTGTTTTTTTTGTTTTGTTTTTTTTTTTTTGGTTTTTTTTTGTGTTTGGGTTTGTTGGGGTTTTTTTTTGTTTTTGTTTTTGGTTCTTTTTTTTTAATTCTGTTAGGCTCCCCAAATTAAACAATCAATTATTTGCACAGCCTCATTTCAAATGTTTCATACAAATTCCTTTATACAAAATGAAGTTATGAAATGTACATACATATTTATACATACATACACAATAAAGATTCAATCATCAAATTTTGATCTTGGTCAAAACAATACACACCCTGAGTAACTTGCAAACAATAATTATTATTGAGTTAAATAATATCAAAAAATAAATAAAAAAATCAGGCAGCTATATTAGGAGGATTGTCTTTTTTGTGGGGTAAAAAATAGAGACTTAACTGCCACAAAAGTAGTATCTAACATTTTCTCATTGAAATAATGGGAAGGAATACCTATATCACAAAGGTCGAAATTTCAAAAAACAAAGGTAAATAAGTTGAGTACACATAATCTAGTAAACCAAAAGCTTGGGCCACAATCAGGAGAGTGGAAAAAAAAAAATCTCATCTCTTAATGCAATATCCTTCCTCTTCCATTGATGTAGTAATTAAAGAAAAAAAAAAAAAAAGACACAAGATTTTGACATAAGCACAAACTTGACAGAAGTGTAAGTCGTTCCCTAAATCAGGGCTTTGGTAAGCAATTTAAGCACAAGAAATGTGATTTATCATCCTTAAGATGTCCTCTTTCCCTTGGGATCTGAAATACATGCAGAAACCCATTCTAAATCTCCCTACAGACAGACGAGTGGGAAGATGCTTGGTGTCATGATAAAGCAGAACTAAAAGAAAAACAACTTTTTAAGAGAAGTCAGTGTTGATAATAAAGGCACTTATCAAAGGAACCAAGTCACTGAACAGAATTTGAAAACCAGCAACTGGGACACAGAGTATAGGCAAAGGATGTGTGCTCTGACAAAATAATCAGGGCCCCACCTTGTTTTCTAAAAATGCAGGATTTTACTATGCTTTTCAATGCAATCAATCCCAGATTATTTTTTACCCCATTTACCATGCATAGCACCGTCTGGTAGAGAAATATTGCTATATTGAAGAACCAGGTGTACATCTGGATATTTTTTTACTGCAATTTTTGGAAACACTTGCAGTAAAGTGAAGGGTAATTTCACTTTATTGCTGGTTCTTGTTACTCCTTTCAGCATTGAAAAACTCTTAATAAATAGCATATCTTTGTAATGTTCTTTCTACACTATAATTAAGCTAACTGGATAAGCTGACGTTACAGGAAAGTAGAAGGTGCGTGGTGTTGCTTTAATTTCCAAAAGAATGTCTTAGCTAACACATATAAAGACACACATGACAATAAACAGGAATGATCGTGTAGTGATAAACAAGTGGAGCATTTGGAGCCCTGCATATCATTAAAGTGAAAGGTATGTCACAATCCTGGTTTTCAGCAGTAGTATACCATAAATTAGACATGGTATAGTGGTAACTGCAGTTGATTGAATAAAAGCATAATACGTGCCTCCTTAATGACATGCATGCTGCAAGATATTTAAACATTTTTTGTTCTCTACTAAAATAAGTTTCCTCCATGTCATTTAACAGGGCTGAAACTCTAAGACATAATCATATGTGATATTTACGAAAACTTGACTCACAGCTTTGTGTGAGACTTTCAGCAATATTTTCTGGGATCTTTGCATAATACACATTTCCAACTCCATTATTCCTAGTTAAAAATTAAAAAATAAAATTAAGGCATGAAATGGCTGGGCAACAAGGGAAAAATGGCTTTATAAGTATGTGACGGTACCCATAGATTTAATCACAGTAAATGTTAGACACAAACAGCAATACACAATAAAAATAAGCATGTGGTCATGGCAGTCCACATATTTCATTATCTCTGCCTTTTCTTCTATCTGTTAGCTTTTTTCCTTAATTCTACAGTATCTATTCTAGACACCTTGCCTTATTTTCACCTGCCTATATTGTTTATAATAATTTGTCACACACATTTTTGTCTTTGCCTCTAGTTTGCATTGCTTTAAATTATGTATTGTTTAAAACAAAAGTGCAAACATGAAGATAAACTATTGAAACTATCAACATGTTTTCAGGGAGAACACATTACAGTCTACAGAATTTCAGAAGTGAATGGAGCATATCATCACTGGAAGAGATAACAGGCAAAAGGATTTTTTTCATTAAGAAGTTCTCCATATAAAATACATTTAAGAAATCTAAATAGTGACAAAGAAGTACTCAGGATTCATATTCACAAAACAAAATGAAAATTGTCTTCTATGATAAATCAATAACAGTAAGAAACAATTAAGTTGCAATTTTAATCAATATTTGAGCAGAAAGATTCTTTTTAAATGCTACTTTTTGCATTTTGGTGTGTATCATCTGGCAACAACACACCCAAAAAAGTTTGCATAGAATATTGCAGAAAGCACTGCTAGTTTTCAGTATGATCTTCAGAAGCAGGATATGTATATCAGCTTTTTCCTTAAGTTGATTTACTAATAGCGTAGATTTATTCTCACCTAGCACCCCAATAGACTAAAAGAACAATTATAATTATGGTCTGCATTTACAACTAACTATGCCTGAGAATACTCTTCTGTTTCTATGTATTAAACTTCCATTTTGTCTTCTTACTACGTCAGTGTGTAGGTGTTGCAAAGGTGGAATAATTTTTACAAATTTTTCTTGCATATGTTTATCAATGTTTCAAAAGGTTACTTGCAAGTTATGCGTACTCACTCATGTCACAGCCATGCATTATTTATGAAATGTCTGTATAATGATAGATTATTTATACTCTGATATTTATGGCACATCCTGATCTGAAAATCTGTATGAAATTGTCCAAGAAACAGCAGAAATAGCAACACTTAACATGAAAGCCTATTATTAACAATGGATGGCAAACAAGGCTTATAACTATTAAGTGTTTAAAAAAATAAATAGGTATTTTCTCCTACTACCTTGCAAATAGAAAGCTGACTTTAAGGTTCACTATTCAGGGTTTAATACGTATTTTTCTGGCTGCACGTAAGCATAGGAGGTTTGGAAATGTTTCTGTCTGAACAATAAGCTATTGCTGAGCTGCAGTGTCCTGTGGATACTTATGCTTCCTCAGAGGGTTTAAAGGTTAAGATTTAAATAAATGTGAACTGAAATTTATCCCCATTAAATAATTATTTCCTTTATAATTCAAAAAGATATTTTTCTTGGTAAGATTATGTAAAAGCTTATTTTTATGTGTTTTAAAGACCTTTTTGGTCAAATCTTAAAGAATGTATTAAGACAAAATCTTCCAGTGCCACCATTCACATGATTTATACACAAACACTTAAAGAATGTGCTTGGACAAACCCATATAGTTCAACAGAAGGGAAGAGCCTAAGCCCCAGCCCACGATGAGTTGGGATTCAGCAGGGTTGAGTATGCTTCTTTATCAGCAAGTAACCAATTAAGTTCTTCCTAAGCAAGAATAGTGGATGTGGTAACTGAACAACAGCTGGACTGACAGCCAGCTGCGCAGGTGGAAAGCATGTGGGTCACAGAAGAAGGCAGCATTTGTAATCCTGCTCTTCACTGCCCATTTACACCCAGCCTCTATGCAAAAGTGAAAAAGACATCATACACATGGAAGGATACACTGAATAGCGTGAAATAGATGTAAAAAAAGAAAATACTTTCAGAAGTCAAGGAAAGGAAGAAAAAGGAAAATTAGTATTCCAGGGACAGGCCTTCTAATAGGTCCATCATAGTAGGATTTCTTTACATTGAGTTTCTGAAAGAGTAGCACGTACGCATTTTCAGCTTAAGCCTTGACCGTCTTTAGCAAATAAAAGGCTCTGGTCTTCCATCTATTTATTTCACTGATCTATCGCATCTATCCATCACTCTAACTCCTACAAAGGGAGTGTGGAGCATTCACACAAAGAAAGATTGTAGCTGGCTATATAAGGTAGAAAGAAAAAAAACGTAAGTCCTGCAACTTTACAAGTTCAATGAAGTAGCTACAAGAAAAAAAGAAAAAAAATCCCTCACAGTGACAGGATAATTTGTTTCTTTTTGTGATGTTTTTAAAAATTACTTTGCATTCAGAAGGAAGGGATAAATCCCACTAGGAAAAATGTATAAGCAGACAATAAAAGGAGTATTTGAGGCACAAAATGATAAGAAGTAACAGTAACACCATGGATAAAATTTGAAGAGGACATGGAAATAAACCCTTTTCCACAACCTGCTTCTGTTTCGACTAATCTGGTAATAATAACTGGAGAACATGTAGGTACAGTAGAAACCATAAAGGTTCTCAAAACACAACTGACACCATAACTGAGAAACACAAAATTTCTGTTTAGGTGAAGTGGCATAAACGATATATCTTCATTATTGCTCTGTGGATGACATAACAGCTGTAATTGCACAGCTTCGCAAACAGTACTATTTCAGAAGTCACTAGAACTTAGCACAACCTTACTGCTCTGCTAATTAGGGATGGGACTTGAGGCCTATTGACAATTTTCTACTATTATGTTGGTGACATTGGCCACTCACTCCAAGAGAGAGCTTGGAAAGTTTAGGTTTAACCAGGGTAAAAAGGATTTTTTTTTTTTTTTTTTTTTTTAAGTTTTGACAGTTTAATTGAACTCTCTGTTTGAAAAAAATATTCATTCATGGCAGTAACCAAAAGCTAAAAAATTTATCTCACTTCTGTTCTACTTAAATAGTAGCAGTGCTAATGGATTTGGGAAGGAAATAATTTCTCAGTATTAAGGAATAATAGCTAACATTTTGCAGGGCATTGTACATCTTCAAAATGTTTTACAAGCACTGCATATTTTTCAGAGCCCCCTTGCAAGTTAGGTGTACATGATGTCTCACTTCAAGGATGGAAGAAAATTGAATTATGGAATTTTATTAATTACTCAGCCTTGCAACAATAACTGCTCCAAGAGCCAGAATGAAGGTATAACTTAGATCGTCCAGTCTGCTAGCCTTTTACTCAAACCTAAGACTACTAGATATCTGAATTTCCCCTCAGATTTGTCTTTTTATCCCACCCAGGCTTCTTACCTAGGAAGAATTTCACCATTTCCCACATTTATCTGCAATATACATCCCATGGACTTCTAAAGGAACAGATGGCTAGCAGGACCATGGAACATCCAGAAATCATGGACAAAACCTTTACTGGTGGACAGACCATCAATGCAACATGTGGATTACCACCTTCAGAAAACATGAAGTCTCCTGTACATATTACTCTAGTCTCACTGGGCTTAACTTGATATGCTGCTACAGGACACAGGCAATCTTGCCGATACTTCATGCCATTTGAGGCTTGGTGAGCACCTGCTGTACCAGTTGTCTCCATGCCCACTCTATCTACCTTGCAGATCATATGGACATGGCAGGTCACCTTGGTTAGTGCAATGCATCCAGGGCACGTGCAACACACTATAGATACCATGCGGTGCTCACACGTACAGGTTTTGCCTAAATTAGAGGACGTATTGGAGACATATTCAGACCACACCTCAGTCTTTAATGCAAACTCATTAACAAGAGACATGATATAAGTTAGTTTGACTTAAAGTAATAATAAAGTTACAAAGCACAGACATCAAATACTGGCCATGTATTCTTACATCGTAAAATGAAACACCTGCACAGCTGCAAGCAATATCAAGAGAGATGAGGACAACATTCCCATGGAAAATATTCTAGCTGGGAAAGGTGTTACCTATGGAGCTACATTGTCAGCTCTCTTACCTTTTTGAAGGCTGGGCTTGCAAATTCCTGAGGAACAGTGATGGAGAGCGAGCAGTGACAAGCAGGTGGTATTTCAAATCTAACAGGGCTCACTCTGAGAAGGCATACACTTTGATGGTTGCTCAGTGCTCCTTCAGTTTTTCTGCAAAAAAAGGTTCCTTTCCTGACTAATACTATATGTAGCATTGTTACAGGACTGCTCTGTTCCACTGTAATCTCCCGACAGCCTGTGGGATTATGAACTAACATGAGGTAAATGGTAAAAAACCACCCAATCGCTCCTGACCCACTTATGTTTCCTTGTAACCTACGGTGTGCAGCTTCCTATGTTCATCTGTCTCTACATCTATTCTATTTAACTATCTCTGCATTGAAAAACAAGGGTAATACAGGGGGTTTAATTTTCAATTTAGCTTCATTAAGAACTGAATCAAGTTCAGAGCTAGTGTAAAATCAGTGCAACCCTGTTAAATACTGTCCCCAGTTTTAATTTAGCCAACAGCTTTCAATACATTGTTTTGCAGATGTAAACTTCTGGTGATGATAAATATAACCAGTAGATTTAAGTTCAAATATCAATACTAACTTGGTTTGTCTGAAACAGCATGTTATCTTTGAACTGTTTTCAAATTGTATCACTGCAGTGCTTAGAACTTGCTGTAACATTTATACATATACAGATGGATAGATTTTTTTTTTTTTTTTTAAAAAAGATCAATATTCTTCAGTGACAATTTCACAATTACCCTCCTGTATGGCCATTTAGTCACAGGGAGAAAAGACCACTTATGCTCCCTTTTGCCCCATTCAGGCATTTATTCCTTATTTCTCTGCTCTAATCATTGGAGAGAAGCACACTCTTTACATGGCAAAAACACCATCTGGATCTGCCTATCCCTTTCCCATGTCTGGCAGTCCATTTAGGAATTGCGTTCATAATAAAGACACTGAGACATTTGGTCTTCCAGAAGTTTCAAATTTTAATTTAAAATTGACTTCATTCCATAGACTTATCTGAAAATTACGGGTGAATATTCACAAGAATGAAGTCACTTGTAAAATATAATGCACTGCAAGTTATAAATTGCATGCTGACTGATCAGAGATGGATGATTATGTATAAACTAATTTTGTATCTGTGTTTTGAGAACTGTCAGGAAGCCTTGTTCCTTATTACCCAATTTCCACACGTGGAAGTATAAATACAGGCCAAGCCAACAAAATTCTATTTTTACTCCCTATTAATAAAGCTCTGGCATTCTACAATCACTGATTCTGAAGGAAAAATTGGAACCCATGTCCTTATAATATTAACCAGTATTTTTGTGGTGCTGATCTTTATGTAATAAATACGTGATATAGCTACATAGCTTTTCCTGACAGTAGATAAAACTATTTTAAAATACTTAATGGCATACAAGGTGGTTCAGTTTATGTGGAAACTACTTTGACAGCATTTTTAACATTGCATAGTACAACAGAGACTGTAGTACATGATGTTCTGACACTGCATGCCAGATAATGTTGTTATTTTAGGAAGAAAGAGTTTTCATGGCGATAACTCACCAAAGACTGCACGATTGATTAGAAGTATCTTACAATACGCAATTCATTGGTCATCAAGTTAGTAGTTATTTTAGTATTGAAAAAATATATAAGCAGGACCTAGACTATGGTCCCCATCACTAAACCAGTTAAGTTCATACTCCTCAAGTATATTTTTAGGCAAAAAGAAAACACTATTCAGAAATAGTAAAGGCATTAAATAACTGAATATATAGTCCAATCATGATTTATTATCAGAAAATACATTATGTGTATATTAAGACTCTACCTATATCATATGTACCTAAAAATACCCAGATGGGTTAAATTCATGGATACAAACTTGGCTCCTTTCTCAAATGTCACAGCTATCCCCAGCTGCTTCATTTTGTGTGCTAATATATGATTTAGCTGAAACTGTGTAAAAATGAATGTTGCTAGATAACCTCTTTAAGTGTCATTTATTTATAAACTGTTTCAAGCAAATAAATTATTCCAGTTAACTTAGGCAGTAATTTCTATTGATGAAATTACCTTAAGTTCCATCTGCCTCAGGCAGATGCATGGAAAAAAAATGCAAGACAAAAAACAAAAGCCGCCTTGCTTTTGACCACTCTGTCCTCTCTGCATCGGTCCTCTTAAGAGAAAGAGGTGTAATTCTGACGGTGTTATATGAGATCCTTCCATAAAAACAGAAAAAAAGGTAACTCTCAAACATAATTGGTTCCACTGTTTCCAGATGCGAGAGATTTGAGAGGAGCTATTAAGAGATTCTTATCATAAGTTTTATGCCATTATAAAGGGTAGTTATATGGTCTATTTTAGACCTCTCATTAAAGTGCATCCAAGAAGCACTAAAGATTAGGAATGCAAGATTCCCTCTGCAGTCAAAAGAGAGAAAAGCACTTTCCCCTACTCCATCCTGTAAATAACTTAAACCAGTTAAGGAAAAAAAATATAGTGCCAAATTCACCATACCTTTCAGAGTGTCTTTCATCAGGAAAGTGAATCAAGTGAATCACTCAAAGCCCACTCCCAAATATCCAATTGACACAAAGCCCATCTTCAGTCCCTCTACTCACACTTGTGAGAGGGGCATCGATTGAGAAATTTGTTAGCTAAAAAGGGAGGAAGGCAGTTCTGAGAAAAGGCTCATATCTAAAACAGCAAGGAGGACAACTAGCATATATGACTATTATACATCTTCTTATCGTTTCAACTGTTTCATTTCTTCTCTCATGGCAATAGATTGAGAATTACTGTACCAAGCATTTCTTTTGGGATACTGAAGCCAAATACATCTGAACTTGGAAAGCATCAATGTAGAGTCAGTCAAGCATCTATTTCTGAGTGTTATAAAGGGCAATACTTAAACTGCTGTGGATTGCCCATGCTTGCCAAATCTCTCAAGAAAGTTTTAATCTGTTGCTGCTTTTTGTAATAAAGCAAACAGAACATAAGTGAATGTGTTCCCCATGCACGTCTGAGTTCCCCCATCTTCTTCCTTCTCGACACTAAATCCCCTGCCTGTTTTCAGCAATATTAAACAGAGGAGAAGGGGTCTGAAGGGTGCTGAGATGCTATAAGCTTCACAAAACAGCCAGGAGAGAAATTATTCATGCCTCATTTTCACAAAACTTCAGTATCAGCTTGACTTTATTGGATTTCAGAAAATTCATATAGGAGCTCAACTGCAAGAGGAAACAAGGCTTCACTGGTTCTTTGACACACAAAAATCACTTGTGCCCCCTTTCACATATTTGCAAGAGCTGAAGAGAGATTTTTGTATATGATACTTCAACAAGTTTCTAAATGTTAGAATTTCAGCACTTTGTGAAATTAAGCAACAAAAGATATTAATAAAAAAAAAGGATTATACAAAAAAAAAAACTTTCTAGATGTCCCTTTGATTTAATCCCATGATCACTGCTTATTAAGTGACCAGTTCAGGGCTAGGGTCTAAAGGTTCACATTTCTCATCACTGACTTTATATTCCAGTTATGGAGAAGAACTTGGGCTAGCATTGTAGTTCCTGTGACACACCTATGGAACCTGGGTATTATTCACGGAAATAAAATCTCTCAGTACTTAAACAGTTAGCCTGTTGAACAAGTAAGCAACTGGATGTCACCACACTTTGAGGACAGCTCATGTGCTCATAACTTCCTTAGTAAAAGGAATTTTCCAGCTGACCTGAGCCAAGTCAAGAACTGTCTTGGGAGAAGCGCAGGTTGGGCTGCTGGTGCCTGGTCTAAGTGGAAGGAACCACAAAAGATACTACCTTGGAGAAACAAATTAAGTAAGTGCATGTGGCTAAAGTGCTAGGAGGTTCTAGTCTTGATGATTTTGAAAACAGGAAGACAGACCATTACATCTTAGAGTATTCATTGTAGTTATATTTTTGTTTTCAGTAGACTGAAAACAACTTGAGCTGTGCCTCAGTAAATGGAGTAAATACCACTAAAAACCACTGTTGACTCCTCATGTGCTCTTCATGCTTCACAAAGCATGCTAGAACACAACATAGAAAACCTGAAGTTATGAAATAACAAACATGTCAATGTGATAAAATATAGGTATTAATTACTGCCACATTTTTATTTATGTTAAGCTTGTTTGTTTAACAGTCACTTCCCTGAGTTGTCTTCTTTTAGTTTTGGTTTTCCCTTTCTTTTTAAACATTTATGTAATTTTCTTTTTACTTTTGGTGTGAAAGCTGCATTATTAGAACAACTTTTTGGAAAGTAGAAAGTACATTTTTATAAGAACATCTTTTTATCCTGGACATTTAAAACAACATTTATATGGAAAGTTTGTCCTGCTGACTGAGCATTAATGTTGTGAAAGATGTGTTGCAAGTAAAGATAGAATTCCTCTTTATAGACATGCTGTTTCATCCTAGCGTAGGTTGTTACAAATCCCTTGTCATGAAAAATCCTCTTCATTTCTTCAAAGTCCGTGATTGAGAACATTCCAAGATTAGACAAAGAGTGATATTATCCGGTTTTAACGCAGGATGAGTTTCTGTGACCTAGACTATCACGTTCTGTGCTTTGTTCCTTCAGGTTTGTCACTAGTATAGTTTAATCCAAGTTTAATATTTTCTGCTAGCCTGGTCTTGTTAGGATATCTTTTTATGAGAGTAATTTTGGAAATACAGGGTAAGGATGGAAACAGGCTTCTCGTGTAGAATAAGCCATTCACATAAAACAACTATCCTACAGAAAGAATTAAGGATGTGAAATACATCTGTTTCATGGCAAGAATGGGATAGATATGGTGCAAGGGTGGCTTTCATTTGTGAAAGTCTCATAACTGTAACTCTGGTAGTAGTTTGCACTTGTGGAAATAAGATACATACCTCGTTCTTCTAACTTCTCTATTTCTCTTCTGTTACAATTATCAAGTCCTTTACCACTACACTTGAGCAACTGAACTATTTAGATGCTACTAGAGATCCTGAAACTATTGTGATCATCATGATCTTTGAGTAACAAAATACAAAAGGCTTCTGAAAGTTACTTTTTAAGCTTAAAACCTGATAAAATTGCAGAATTGATCCAAAATTTCAGATAATTAAAAACTGAAGATAATGTTTTGGTTCAGAAGCACAGGAGTTTTTTTAGTTTTGTTTTTCATAATAATGCCATATGCTTGATTATAAGTGCAAGTACAAATCCATTCAGGAAGCATTGGGAATTTAACCACCATAACAAACATATCCCTTAGTGTGGGGCAGCAGTACTGGCAGAAGAAATAGAATTTCTATGGATACAATTTGTTTTATTTCTGGGTATTATTTTACCTTCTTGATAATACAGAGAACAGCTCTTGGCTCTTGCCTCATAATCCCAGCACACAGGCCTGAATATCACACAGCACAGTACTTCGGACCCTTTCCTGTCAGGTGCCCACATTGTATATGTAGCTGCCAGCCCTGATATTTGATCTGCTAATCACATACTAATCTGACATACGGGCTTCTGGAACAAGAGAGGCATTGGTGATTTTCTGCAGCAGAATGGCATGCTGTGGAGTTGGACCCAGTCTGGCTGGAGACCACTTCCCACTTTGCATCCTCAGCCCAAGAGATATTCCATGTCACGTGGCCCAAGATGACAATGTCTTATGTACCAAAGAAGATACTGGTGAGGTCTGTAAAAAAGCAGACACTTTTTTTTCCCACAGCCAAACTATCAGAACGCTCACTGCAGTGGGTTTACTGCCACAAACTTTGCTTGCCAAGCCTGAAAAGCTGTCAGGAAGCACCTGCCTTCAAGAGCAAACTATTCTATTATTATAATTAGTTTATTGTGCCATTCACAAACTCTCCCTGGAAGCCATGAATTAACCATGATAAATGAATACCAAAACATTCAAGTGTTATGCAAACTGCTACAATACTCTGAGCATTAAAACAGATGAAATAAAATCACTGTGCTCTGCACAGCAATATGTTAAAGTTTAATAGCTGGAAAATCAGCAACTATCAAACCAAGAAAAACCATTACAAAGATTCTTTCTCACTAACTTCATTTTAGAAAAGTATTTTCATTAGAATAATTACTATGTACCTTTTAAACATGTGAAATCAATTTTATGTACTTCTGACCATCAAAAAGGTTAGGAGACAATACCTTCATGCTATAAATAGAAAAACCTGTTTCTCTCCCTTCATGCTCACTCACGTAGAAAGTCAGCCCAACACAGAACAGAATGTGTAAAGGTGGCAGAAAATGTCTCACAACCTTTAATTGTACCCCTGGAAGTATTTCTTTCGATGACAGTTTGTATAAAATAACATATCAACCACATCAGGCTGGGGAAAAAACCTAGTGCAATTCCCCCAATTAGTTCTAACCTCTTAGCTTTCCTTGTAATTATTTCACTCATCTCCCAAAACTAGGCTTATTAAGATCTATCCATCATGGTGTGGGTCATACAGTATTTCTATCATTGGCCTTTGTCTTTCTTACTTTCAGAGGGAAGACGCTGCCTACAGAGAATTCATAAAAGGGAAATGTGTTTTTCAAAGCAGAATAAGGGTAAAAGGTGAATGAATGACTATAGTTCCAGATTATTTATTTATTTAGGTGGCTAATAATTCCCTGAATTTGGTCTCCTGCTTCCCTGGAAGAGACGCTCCTTGTACTATTCACTTGTCACTTGTGAGACTGTCAGTTGTACAATTTACCTATACTTTGCACCTTACTTAATGATGCATATAGTGGCTGTTTTTCTTTCCCCTCTGACTGTTGTCTGCATCGGAAGAAATCTTTTCCTTAGTTCATGATTTCTGTGAGTGATCATACCTATTTATATGAAGTTCTTACTTCAGTAATTTGTTATATTTCAGGTGAGATTGATACCACATCAGATTATGATTATTTACATTTAAAAAACAAACCCACAAGAGAGACAGCAGAAATTAATAACGTTAAAATTATTCACCACAAAAGACGCAAACAGAAGGCCTAAAGCTACCCTGACAGTTCAAGCAATCATTCCCAGAAGACTCTCTTCAGCAGAAAGATTAACATGAACTACTTCTCCTAACTGAAGCATGATTTCTTCTGTAATTAAAGCAGGTTATCACCTGCATATACATTTCTGTATTTATAAACATACCTGAAGTACAAAGTGTTGAAAGGTCCAGATAGATAATCGCTTTTCTGAAGATACTGTTGGGGTCAAAAGGAAGCACACCTCTAATACATAATTATTTTGTTTAGTTAGGACAAAAGCAAGGGAAAAAGAGAAATTTGGGTAGCTCCAACTGGAGGCAGGCAACAAAGTCTCTGTGCATTTCTCCAAGAGTTACTGCTTTCAATATCTGCTTCAATTATTAGCACTGAGTTGCAATTGGAACCAAAACCCCAGGTCCCCATCTGGATCCTGCTCATAGCAGTATGAAAACAGCTCAACAGCTGCCTGTTTTATTTGTGTAAGAATTATGACTAATGAGATTAAATGTCTGCAGTAATTTCCACCTGTCCATCCTGACTCTTGCTGATCACTGCCTGTGCTGCAGGGATCGATCAGCTGCCTGGGGAAGCAGCACCGAATTGCTGTAACTCACAGCCCCACACATGGACTTAAGCTGGGACTGTTCACTGCCAGGACGCAACCTGTAGCTGCTCAGCAACTGTTTGGTCAGATCCGATCCACCCCAACAGTAGGGGTGGAAAGTTCTGGGAGAGGGACAGGACAGACGGCAAACATGAGGATGACAGCAGACTTTCAGACACACCATATGCAAGTTTATGAAGAAATAAGGTCATGTGCTATCCAATCATCCACACATAGAAAACCTGAAATCCATTAAAACAAAACAAACAACCTGGTTTCTCATTCCCTTTATAAAAGTAGTAATTTATAAAGGTAGTCCTTTATAAAAAAGATAAAATTAAAAAAAAAACAACCCAAAACCAAAAAACAAGTTGCCATGTCAATCCTTACTGTGCTTTTTCACCAAGCCAGCTATCTAACTTACTTTTAATTGCTCCCTTCCCCCATATCAACCAGCTAGAAGTTACAATATGATGAAATGAAGACTTTAATTCATTGGTTTTAGTGGCTAAACATTCACCAGGAAGATAATGAAGACACATTGGCCTATAACACCCAAGACTGCCAGAAGGCTTTCCACCAAGAGCTATTTGGTAATTTGGTCTCTGAGAAGAGAGAAGGCAGAGCTTTTAATCCCCTTGCGACTATACTCATTCACAGTAACATTTCCCTGGCTGTATTCTGCACCAAAGTGAAGCTTCCCACAGTGCTACTGCTATTTAGTTCGTTCCAAAGCACTACTTGCTGCTCACTCAGCAATCCCATCAGTCAATCGCTGCTACCTTGCAGCTGCTCCCTCCTTTTCTCTTTCTTGGCTAAAGATGACTCGTACACTTTACCACACAAGACTACTCCTTCCCTCTGAAAAATCATTCACCACTCCAGTTCATACTGTAAGTGAAACTTAAAAAAAAAATTAATTTTGTATTTAAAGGTCACTTATAATCTATTTTTTCTTAAGGCTTTTAGTACATCTTAAAAGAGAATAGCATGCTTTTTCAAAATTCACTTATCACTTATGGCTACTGGCTGCACACACAAAAATGAGTTAACAAATAATTATCTGTAATTGCTAATGAATTTGAAGACAAAAAAACCCACAGATTCAAAGAGGTAAAAATGACAAGCTTTTATAGCGACGTCAAAGCTATTGGAAGTAGTTGGGTGCAAACCTGCACCCTACCAGAAGAAAATCTGGAAGTAGGCTTTGACCAGCACAACCTTTAGCACACCTGTAAGTGTGGAAAGGATGAATCCTCCATCTTTTGTCTCATACTGCACTGCAGTGAGTTCACATAAGTGATGTGAGGTAGCCAAGTCTCCCACCCTTTTCCTTAGAGAAGGACTCAATGTAGTACGATGTAAGAGCCATCGTCTGCCTAGTTCCAGGCAAGAATTTATTGGTAACAGATGCATGGAGCATGTTGTGCTCTAACCACCCTCAGATGCATACTCTGCAAGGCAGTGTCAGCAGAGTCACTCTCCTGATGAATTCTAAAAATCTTGTATAAATCCACTTTTTAAAAAAAGCTTACGTAAATATTTCTGTAAAAATATAAAAAGATAATAAAGAGATTCATGATGTCTAATACATCCTGCTTTCTGTTTCCAGTGCAGAAGCAGCTCTTGAGCAAGACTAAGAAGTAACTTAGAATTGGCCATATTGTATCACAGCTCTGTTTAAAACAGGGCCATTAAAGCCACAATATATTTTAAAATAACACACACTAGTTTACAATAAGACTTTGAACAGCCCCCAAAATATAGCGTCTAACTGCGCTATTCTCTCACCTTTTTCCTTCCATGCTGCCCAGTTATCACTGAAACAGTCACAACCTATAGCTATATATTTTCCTCTGAAAATCAGTGATCCTATTTCCTTATTCTTGGCAAATGTGTAGCTCAACCTTTTCCATTAATATTTATTAACTATACTTTTCTACATTGAAATTTTAATTATTGAAATGCCTAACACATGATTCTATAACTGCAGGTTTCAAGAGGTGCGTGCTTCTTCCCACTGTTCTTGAAGTGGAAAAGTCCAAAATCCTAGCCTCAATATCTTTCAACTCAATAAAGAAACAATCCAGTTTAGTAAGTGCAATGACTGTCTTATCTCACAAACTTAATCCGTGTATTCAAAAGAAAGACAGATTAAAACATTGTGTATTTTCATTTGGATCATAAAAAAAATTAACTTATTCCTAATATACTTTGATTATTATTGATTTATTGAAGTTTTTACCCCCCAAAGAACGTGTTTGATCTTCCCCAAAAGAGTTCTTTTACCTACAAAAATATTTTCCTACAAAAGGATACAATATTCCCGTTATGTTTCTTATATTTAATTCCAAAATGTGAGAAAAGGCACAATTTATGCAAAAACATCCTCTTCTCATCACAGGAGATATCTGAAATTTTGGGGGGGGGCGGGGAATCGAGCTATTTGTTTTAGGACAATTTTGTCGTCGTAAAAATCAAATAAATGACAAAACGACCAGCTTAGAGTTCTCTTTCATACATTTGGAATAAGATGTCTAGTCACGTATCATAACAAGCCATTGAGGGAGATGGAAGGCAAAAAAAAGGGCACAAAAAAAAAGCTGTAGTAATGAGTTTCAGGTCCATGCTGTCCAGATGAATCTTTCTGTATTTCTATAGGTTCAAAGTGAAGGAAAAGCAAAATAACCCTAGCAACTTTCAACCCTTAAAAGTCCTAAGAGCTGGAACCTGGACTCAGAGCAGTCATAAGTAATGCCTAGAGAAAAAGTGAATTCAATGTTGGCACACTGGAAGCTGTTTTCTCTTCAAAAGGGAAGAGTTACAGCTTTGTATAATAACTCAAAACTGTTTACATCCCTCCCAAAGGTAATGCATCTAAATACTGACATTTAGCTCCTTTACTGTAAACGAGATCTCTTGCATTATTTTTTCTTTATGGTAAAATTAAGAAGTAATGATAGATTACATGTCTTTTAATAAAGAAAATTCAAGTTAGATTGCATCACAGTTGTTTTTCTTCCATTTCTTCTTTTGACACAAGAAAGGTCTAACCCATTCAATGGTCTAACCATTGAATCTGGTCTAACCCAGATTCAATTCATGGATATATTTACTTTTTTATTACTGATCTATTTAAAAAAAAAAAAAGAATCATTTTGTGACAACAGATTTTCTTTTTTTTTTTTCCTATTTGTTGGATCTATGAATAATTTTCTCCATTAAAGCTTATGTTAACTTTTTACTATTTGTCAAATACTGTGAATTCTAAAGGGAAAAATTTCCTGATGTTTCACATTTTGTTTTTAAGAGTATATAAATTCATATTTCCTCAAACACAGACATAAGTTTTTTGCATTTCTATTTTGCACTTGGTACTAAGGAAAAGTTTTCATACTTAGTGCATGAATATTTTTGGAATACCTTTACTAGAAAAAATAGGAAAAGCTAAGGTACTATTTGGAAAGGACATTTAAGGTCTTGGGCCAGGCTCCTCATTCATTTACCTAATAAGATACGGATACAATTTCAATGAGCTCAGCAGGATACATCTACAGTCCCTCTAAGAAAGAGACAGACTTTAGTTGCAAAACTCTTAAAGGCTACTGCCGGGATTTTCAGAATTCTATAACACCATGGTAAAAGCTGTACCTGAACACTTCTGTTCTCACTGAAGTAAAAAATTTGATTATAACAGGAATAAATTTCATATCAGCTTCACTGAAAGTAGAGTTAGGCCAGAAATTTTTAAAATTGGGTTAAATTTGCATGCTGCCAGTTTGCCATTACAAAATTCTGTGAAAAACCTGGATGGTAATGGCAGCTGGTTTATGTGTATTTTCAGTACTTTTCCTAATTTCTCAGAGATAGGCAAATTCATCAATAGGACCAGTTACCTCCTTCATTCCACTTGAGGGAACATTTTGGAAGTTTTTTGGAACAGTTCCCTCGGCTATCCTCATTACGGCTTTTTCACGTTCTTCCTTACACAAAATAAGTGTGTACCTATCAGAGTTCACTGATCTTCATAAAGAAACAGTGCTGCTTTAAGGATAAGATACAGCAGAATTCTGAATGCTTTTTATATAATCTGATGGAAAATAATGAAACTGGCCATGTACTCTCAAAAATATGTTCTGCTGAAAAGTGTCTCTTGAAGACCCAGGGACAACTGACTCAACCTAGGTTTCTCTCAGGGGATCAGAAAGCTCTAGACCTAGTCTTAAGCAGCTACTGAAAACAGAATAGATGACTTGCGAGGAGGGGAAAAAAAAACCCAACCAACCAACCAACAAAAAGAACCCCAAATAAACAAACCACCTTTCCTTGAAAAGGGGCATATCATTGCAACATTGTAAGATAGTGGACCACATTTCTTAAAACAAGTCCTGCATCTAAGATCAACAGGGAAGATGAGGTGTTTCTCCGTTACAGAATTGTCTTCAGCTGTCCTTGAAATGATTGACAGCCCAGAATTAAGCTTTAGGAACACTCAGAAGATATGTAATGTCAAGTTCAATGTTGAACATGCTAGCATTTTAAGAACAACACCTGTTCCAGAGCCTTTGAATACTATTATCAGTCCTGGAAAACAGAAGGAGCCAGAAGCACTTGGCAAGAGAAACTCCAAAACAAGACTTTTCTTACTGTTGAGGAAGTCTCTCTCCTTTCTGCAGTTTGAGAATGCTTTGTTTGTTTCTTTATCCCTCCCCCCTTTTCTTTTTTCTCTCTTTCATATTTATTTATTTTTAGATCGAGTGGGCAGGAAGCAATGTTACTTTGGGAGCAGGTTGTTCCTTAATTGGTCTTTACTTCTAGTCACTTTAATACAAGGTAAGGTAAGCTCACTTGTGAAAATGCAGAACTACTGTAGCAATTGCCTGGGTTCACCTTTTCCAGGCTACAGCTGATGAAATACATGCAACTTACTTCTCTTTCAAAAATACATTATATTAGAATAGCAGTAACAGCAATTAATGCTCTGTAAACCATACCTTTCATGATTTATTGTAATATATTCATGCATATATATTTGCTTACACTTCTACATGTGCTCGAGGCAGTGTTTTTGTTGTGTTTCTATTGTTCTGTTGCTCTGAACAATTCTCTGAGCACACTTTCTTTGCATCCAAAAAGACTGGGAATGTGTATAAAATTGCTACCTGCATAAACAAAATAAAAATAAGATAAGATAGAAGTTGAATGTATAAATGCAATGATAACAATAGGATAAACCTATTTTCAGAGCAAACTTATTTACTTACTGAAATTTTATTGGACAATAAAATAGTATCATACATTTGGAGAAGAAAAAGAGAAGATTTACAGAACATCTCTGGTAGGAATCCTGATAATCATTTAAGATTTAGAAACCCTCTGAAGAGCTTCTTCTGTAATCCATTGACAAAGTATACATTCATTCAAATGTATGTCACTTCAAATACAGAGATTTGTTTTGATCACTGCACTGAGTATCAGGTTTTAGGCTCACATACAAAATTCTACCCAGAAACAATAGTGAGGATGATATTCTTGTATTATTCAGGAAAAAAATTAAAAATCCCTTATTTAATAACTCTTTTCTACTCTTAAATTTCAAATGCTCACCTTGAATTCAAATACAGTTTACTTCTGAAATAACAGTGTAGACTACTAGTCTAACTTTACATTTATGAGCATTAACCTGGAACCTTAGATTTAAAAGTGGTGCGCTTAGTGAGTTACACAGGCTTCTGAAGGGATGCACTGCAGGACTGTGATTTTAACTTCTTTCTGTCTAGCAAAAAACAAGAGAACACCACCTGACAATTCGAAACATCAGTATTTTCTCTAGCAATAACATGCTTTCTGAATAAAACATACAGTAATAATGAATTTCCATTATTTTAAAGAATAATCCAGTAAATGGATGTTAGAAATGGCACCTGCACACTTTTTTTTCCTTGAATCAGATCCTTTGGACCAGAACTCAAGAATTAGTTAAGAAATGTGGTCTTAAGATGCCTCTGAACCCCTCCAATTCTGTATCTTTCAGGTCCAACTTCAGCTCAAGTTAGAATCGAAGTTACTATAGCTGCTGAAAGCAAAGATCATCCAAATAAAACAACCTTAAATTATGAGGTTCTACACTCCCAACACTTGTGCCAAAAGAAGAGGAAAAGATTTTTCGAGTAGCTGCTTAATCTAGCCTCTTGGTTACTTTCAGTGAAGAGCAACAGCACAACACCGATTCCAACATCTGACCCCTGGTTTATATTCAAAAACCACATTTGCCTTTTTTAGTAACAGACCTACAGCGAGCTGCAACACAGGCCATGTCTTACAGAGACAAGTACAGAAAGGAAAGCATTTGCTTTCTTTGTGCTCTGAGCTGAGAACAAGCAAGATTTTTTTCTTGTGTTGACAGTATACTTTTGCAGTGACAAATACATGATTCATTCAAAACAACACATTATTTACTTATCCAAGGATATAAGGAAAAGGGCAAAACGAGTCTGCATAACAGAAGACCAACTATATATGTATCTTTGGAAATTTTCCTCTGCCTGACTAACTTGATCTCTAGCAAGAAGAACTAGACCACCTTCACTGCACCTCCACTCCTTCAGAGGGAGAGTTTGACAGGCCACCAGCTTTTCCACTGTCACTGCTTGAAAGCCTCTCTAACATTGATCAGTGCTTATCATAGTTTGAATCTTTCATCCTTCTTTGGTCACAAGTTTTTGTCTTTGGGGGGTGGACCATTCTGATCCTGGAGTCTGGTCAATACCATCGTGCCCCTGGAAAGCTCAGCTGTTGTTTCCCTACACCCGACACTGTTGCAATTCCTTGAGCCAGTTTGGGGGAGAACTGCTGATAGCTAAAAGTGCTTTGCTGCCTTTGAAATTTTTTCAATAACCACGTTATGATTAAACAGCACATTGACTAGCCTAGAGAGAATAGGATTCAACCTGAATGAGACACAGATTTTGATGACAAAGCTGCAGAAGGTGTTAGTGTGTTGGCTCAACCTGGCAGACCTCACCAGTTTGTTTATGAGCATGAAAAGCAAATGATGGGGGTGGCCAGGGGCGGGGGGAGGAATGCAAGCTATCTGCCCCTGCAATCTGTGAAGATCACTGTATACAAAGGCTTTCAGTTCTGTACCAACTGCTGATTATTCGAAAGAGACAACCTGGTTCTACCCACGATGCCAGTGAAAGCACGCTGACACCAAATTTGATATGCCTAGATCTGTATGTTCTCATCAAGTACCTTTTTGATCACTGGAAAACTGAATCCATGTGATTAGCAAGGACCAAAAAAAAAAAAGTCATGAAAATTGCTGCTTAGGTACAAAGTTGTTTGTTAATACTTGAGCTAGTTTTTAATTGGAAAACAAATCTGAATGTAGAAGTTGTCCTACAAATAGGGAATTATCAAATTATCACTATTGACAGTGAGCAAGAAGGAACTAACTCAGCTTGATCTTCAGATTAGACTGATCATACAAGATTGTTAATAAGGATGTGGAAGTACACACTTAATTTGGAAACTGATCATATTTGATAGACACAAGAGATAATTATAGAACTTCAGCTGTCATTTTATAGTACAACCATACACAAAATTGTGGTACTTCTTAAAATACAAATTAATGAGGCCATTTGCTGAATCTCTTTTAGCTTTGCTCTCTGAGAAAGCATCACAAATTTGCAGAAACAACCACCTCTGGTGTAGATTTATCTATTTGAATAAATTAATAGTACATACAGAATATGTATTTTTATATATATGTGAGAAAGCAGGAGAGCATAATTTTCTATGACGCACCCATTTCTGAATGCTTCTCCTAATCTAAATAGGGTTGAGAAGCAAAACTGTACAAATTTTCCATTCAAAAGCTTGAATTGAAGTAACTCACTTCAGACATTTAGTTTCATAACATTCGGGGGGTTTAATTACAGGCTTATATGTGAAATATTTTCAAGTGTGAAAATAATATTGTCTTGAAAAATAAAACCGCAAACCAAAAAACCAAAACCTCAAACCACAAATTACTAATTTGAAAAGGTGTACATTTGTTTTCTGAATAAGCAATAACCACATAAACACATTGCTAACAGAGGGGGCAAAAAGCGTTTGGATGATCTGGTGCTCCGTTATCAGTGGGGAGAAAAAGCCCTTTGAGAAAGCATTGACTTAAATTACGATGTCAGGAAGACAAAAGGCAGTTCAGAGTTGTAAGAAGGTGAAGACATAATTGCACAGAGGCAGATCCAAGAGCTCTAACATGGAAATCCACACAGGCAAACCCTTAATGCTGTTCTACCACATATGCAACACCAGTAATGGGAACTTTGCAGAAGGAGATCTCTGGGATCTCCTGCACAGCTAAAAGTCACCCCAACATTAATCTAATTTGCTTTGTTCAGCATATATTCACTGGTTTGATATGCAAAGAATATGTATGTGTAACATACATATAACAATATAGACTATCTACAGTGAGAATTCTGAGCAGCTGAATTATCTGTCAAACAGTTGTTATCTGTACTTTTAAGATATGCAATTTTTTCATAATGTGATTTATAATTGCTAATTAGACATAAATTGTTGCAATAGTAAAATTAAAAGACTTATGTGAATGAATTTTTGAAGAGTTCTGTGCAAAGCAAAGCATATTTTCTAATATTATCTGGAATCCTTTCTTGCACTGCTGCCCAGAATTAGAATTATCCCTCTTCTGGATTAAAGATGTATTGGTGGATTAGTCTATCACTGATGACAACATAATATATCCTTCCCAGAGGCTTAAAATGAAAGGAGGTCTGTTAACTACAGACTATGTTAAAACAACCACCACAAAAAAAGCCCTTTGACACAAAACCGTATTTTAACATTTAAATATCATCATGTATAAGGTCAAAGTACTTTATGAAACACAGCCTCAGGTCCAGTGCCATGTATCAGTTCCATTCCTTTCACAGACTGCATCACCTATAAAACTAGTAAGACATGGGACCGATTGCTGCAAGGATTAGCCATCAGTATTACTTCTAGCTTTAGCCACCTGAACAACCTCAGTAATGCCGCCTGGACAATTTAAATGAAGACAAAATTTGCTTTAACATTTCTTCTTGATGCTCAGATATGTATACACATTTTACAAAATTGCATTTCTCTATTTGAAAAAAAATTGTCAGTTAAAGAATCAATATTTTTATGTTTAAATCCATCATTTTAAAAAGAAAAAATATGTTGTATCAAAGCAACAAAGGAGATGAGATACTTCTGAAGATTTTAAACTGAACTATGAAGTTATGTATACCAATTCACATTGTTTCAGAAAAAGATTAAGTTGATTCATCATTTTACTCTAATACTCTAAAAGAAATGTTAAGTTTTAATTTAAATAATGAGACATGCTACCAGTTTTCCATAGAATAGTACTATCCTCCAAAGTTTTTAGATGTAAGACTACATAGTTCATAAAAAGTCTTCCCTTGTGAACCTCTAGGAATATTTCAGATGCTGATAATCATACAATGATAACTTCTAGATTAGGCCGATTTAATATTTAAGCCAAATTCTGAAGCGCTAGCCAAAAAGAAAAATGTCACTGCCTGTAAGAAAATATAATGTGCTGTATTTTCTTGAGGTACTTCAATACCTAATTAAATTCTTTTTCAATTACATCCCAGGAAAAAGTAGATGAGTTGTTAGCATTAGAGATTTAAAAGTAAGACACTGGGGTCTGTTTCTTCTTGTTTAAGAAAAGATTGGCCCAATTAACTTCTTGAAGGTTAGTAGAATTATTGCTTTAAAAAAAGTAGCTACATTTGGCTATAGAATTCAGCTAAGCAATAAACTTTCTACCACACTTGTCTGTTGGTGTCACTGAGAACATGGGGATCACACATGTTTCTAGTGTTTATTAAATAAAAAGGCCTGCATGTCATCACTAATGTTGCTTGCTAAATTGGATCTTTGAAGAACAATACAGAATTGGTGAAATGTTTGTGTGTACAGCTCGCAGGCTGTGTGCTCCATCCTTTGAAAGGAAGCCATTGTAAAGGGGGAGGGTCCTGAGCACAAAGCAGGGAAGAACTGCTTTTCTGGCAAATGACAGTATCAGCAACAAAACTCCTATTAGAGCTGCATGCTTCAATATGCAGTAAATAATACCCATATGCTTTGTAGAAATAAAAGGGTGGAGGATGGGAGAAAAGGACTTTGAGTTCTGTAGCTGAAGGAATCTAAAGGTACATCTAAGTAGTCTTAAGAGGGATTGCTTTATAGTGAAGTATCAATTACATACAGCACTGAATCATAATTAGCTATGTATCCTCAGACTAGCAGAGCAGTTATAATGCAGTTTTGTGCTTCTCTGCAATTGATCTCAGTGACTATATCATTTTCTTGACATTTTAAAACTTATTGATACAGTAATCACAGTTCAGTTGTCTTAATCACACACTAACTGAACCATTGAGAAAATGCCAATAGACACATATCAAGAAGATACCAAACACATTAGGATCACAATGTTTTCAGTCAAGAAACAGCTGACAGCGATTCAAATCTGAGTTTGTTTTTCCTCCACTTTGGATGTCTGGATTTTTTTTCAAAGGGAAGGGAGTTCATTTTGGCCCAAATCTGCTTCCGCCCCCCCCCTTTTTTTTTTTTTTTTTAATTTTTAAGTGAGCCCCATTAAAGAAGAAACAAAACTCAAGATACGGGCAGCTCCTAACCCACAGTCGTAGGGGAGCAAGCCAACTTCCCGCCCGGGCGGCAGCGCCTTGCCAGGGCAGCTGCCGAGCGCGGCCGAGGCGGGCGCCGCGGGAGGAGCCCCGCGCGGCGGGGAGCGGAGCGGAGCCCCGCGCCGTCCCGCCGGGCCCCGCGTGGGGCCGGGCCCCGTCCATGGTGCTGCAGCCGGACGCCGCTGCCAGCGCCGCGCTGCCGCCGAAGGGCCCTTCCGTCCTCCCTCCCTCCACTAACAACACCCTGCTGCTGCCACTGCTGAGCCCGGCTTACAGGAATTCAGCTTTTGGGGAGATTTAATAGCGGGGCTGAGGGTAACAAAGAAAAAAAAAAAATAAAAATCCCCAAACCTCCTGCCAAAGCCCTGCCCAGGCTCTGAAGCCTGCCTTTCCCTCGCAGTCTCCCGGCTGCCGGGGGCGCGAGGGGAAGCCCCAGCCCAGCGCACAACTTTCCTGCAGAGATCCTGGCTCCAGCGGCAGCCCGGCTCGCCCTGGCCCCGGCCCTCCCAGAGCCCCCGCGCAGGGATTCGGGAGGAGAGGGGACCCAGCACCCTCCTCACCTGCAAAGCCGTGGAGAAGCCAGGCAGGAGAGCGGGAGAAGCCGGGAGCTCCCTCGCTTCCCTCTACTCATTGCCGGCTTCCGATACCAAGGAAACCCCCCGGAGGACGGAGGGGAGGGAAGAGGAGGCTCCCACCGTATGCACAGTCCCCCCCGTGCATCCCCTTCGCTGGGCGCCCGGAGCCGGAGCCGACGCCCGCTGCCCCAGCCCGGACTCACGTGTGCCGTCAAACCGGGTGGCGATGGTGTCGAGGAAGGTGTTCTGGGGCGCCAGTAATCCCTTCATAACCGGCATTTTTCCAGCGCGGTGCGAGGTTCCCCATCAAAGTTTGCCTACGAGGGTGGTTCGAGAAGAAAGTGCAGAGGGCGCCCGGGGGAAGGGAGGGAGGAGGCGGAGGGAGGGAGGGAAGGATGGGGAGGAGGAGGAGGAGGAGGAGGATGGGGATGCCGCCGCGCCGCCTCCGGCGCCGGGAGCCCCCCGCTCGTCAGCCCCGGCACCGCAGAGCGCTCCCGCCCCCGCCGCTGGCTGCCGGGCGGGGCGGCCGCGGAGCGCCGCGCACAGGTGCGGAGCCGCCGCCCAGAGGTGCGGAGCCCCCCGGCCAGCAGCGCCCGCGCCCCCTCCCCTCGCCTCCCGCGAAGGAAAGGGGGAGGGGGGCGCCGGTAGGGAGCAGCCGTGAGGGAGGACGGGCTGCGGAGAGGGCAGGGAGAGGGGGAAGAGCAACCTTTATCTACCTGCGGCTGGAGCGGGGCGGGAGCAGCCCAGGAACCGGCGGCCGCCCCGGGGCTGCCGGGCCCTCCTCTGCCCCCCATCCCCGGCCTGACCCGTCCAGCTCTCAGCTCTGGCACGTAAGAAGTTTCCCGGGCTTGAGGCATAATAGCTCACACGCACCCTGTTTTGTGAGTAACAACACTGCAGGGTAAAGCATGGGATCGTACTTTGCTGAAAGGAGAAACACTATTGACATGGATGGCGAGTGCCCCTGTAGATGTTAATTGGAGAGCGAGACTAGAACATGGAGAATGCTCCATCAGGTGTGTGGTCTCATGCCTTATTTGCATGTTGAGGCTATTTTGTTTATTTATTTAAAGGAGACGCATTTTCAACTTCATTGTGAATATTTCCTAGATCATTTTTTAGAAATTCCTCCCTGAAAAGTTCTTGGAAGAATTTTTTTTTTTTTGCCAACCAAAGAGAAAATCGAGACTTAGATCCTAGCCTAGGAGGTCTAACATGTAAATTAAAAAAAAAAAAGCAGGCACACCAGCTGCTCCCAGATTGGGATGAGTAACTTGCTCAGGCTGGTACCGTGGCTCTTTAAACCCTGCGGGATAATGCCCCATCATACAGTCATTTCACTTACTGTAGCAGCAATGGCAAAACTTCTCCGTGGTCTTTCAAGACTAAGAGACACTGGAGAAGAGAAGTGCGAGTACGCTCCCTAATCTACTAAGCTACTGTGCATTACAGAGGGGAAGCCTGTTGATCTCTTGCTATTTTACAGTATTGCTATTTTTATTTCTTGCTATTCACATTTATTTGTGCTTCTCCCTTTCTCCAGATGGATAAAGGACTTTGATTCCCACTTTTTAGGTTAAGCAGCACAGAGCGAGGCTCCAGGAAGGACAAAAAAAAAAGTCTTTCTTTACAACACATAATTAAAGGAAAAATACCAAAACCACAGAAAATGCTGATGCATAGGTTTTATAGCACAATATAAAGTCTACCCATGGTAACCCCACCTTGGCTCTGAAGAACACATCAGTATTTCACTAAGATCATGAATCTGTCTAATTCTCCTTGTCCTGGAAGCTTGTACAAAATAGCTGAGATAGAGCTGCCAGCTCAGTTTTCAGAAGTGGCATGTGAAAAGGGAGACTGTCTTGCAGTCACTATTACTTTGGAAGTCTCCAAGATCTCACAATACTATCAATTTCTTAGCTGATAAACTTCAAGTTCATGGCAGGCTTTTACCTTCATTGGGAATCACTAGCCTTGTCCTTAAAATGTACAATTTTTAATACTGAATACCAGCAATTGTTATTTTTCTTTTTCAAAGTTATTCTCACATTTTCCAGTTCAATATCAGCAGAGCCCCAAAATTAATTTCACTTGATAGCTTTCCATTTAGTCTCACTGGCAGGTATCACACTCATAGTTAGGTTTGATTCTACAGCATGTCACTGCTGGTGAAATAAAGAAAATTCTGTTCCAATACTTGCAAAATCCAGAAGAGCACGATCAGATCGTCACTTCTGTCAAAGAGCTCAGCAACAGAAGTTAAGGTAAACCTGAACCTTTGAAATCTGCCAAGGGAGTCACATATGTGCACTGTAGTCGTGTTTCAGCTTGCATTCTTTTCCATGACCTGCCCCAAACACCATCTAAGTAGGGATACAGTGAAGGAGAAAGGAATATATTCTCAATCCTACTACAGGCAGTCAAGAGACAGTAACCTGTGCATATATTTAAAGATGGAAATGTATTTCTCAATTTTGACTCAACAAAAATCATCACAAAAGGGGAATAAAAAAAAGATACACAATTTTCCATGGGAATCAAATTGCCATCTAATAACTCTCCCAGCCTGTAAGTGGCTAATACTGTATTTCCTCACACACGACAGTGAGCTGTAAACATCATGCTCTTTTGAGGGCTCTGTGACATAACGGCTTCAGTAAGTTTAGAGCTTTACTAAGAGTCCATGGAAATTTCTTAACAACCATGAGATAGAAAATGTTTAAATAAAGCCTTAGGGCTTAACTTGGGGAAGAAAAAAAAAAACCACCAACACACACAAGCCCCAAACAATTATACAAATACACACGCCAAAAAGGATAGCTAGCTGCTGGAGGAGTTATGTGGCATGTTTCATGTTGATACAGGTGAGCACAAGTTACAGTTATTGGAATGTATGCACCACTGGCCAGTAGAAGGTGATAGCAACAGCAATGAAAGCTCTACCAACAATGGAAACCTGGTGATGCACAGGACAGAGGGACAATACCAAATTCTTTATAAGCAGAACATGGTGAAAGCCTCTTCAACTGTGAGAACTTCAGGAAAGAGGAAGTTTGTTGTGTTTTACAAATACTCACTACAAATCAT
Organism: Mycteria americana; assembly: GCF_035582795.1. NCBI lineage: Eukaryota > Metazoa > Chordata > Aves > Ciconiiformes > Ciconiidae > Mycteria > Mycteria americana. The sequence goes on along the minus strand of NC_134366.1, from coordinate 41,273,897 downwards.
GGCATACTGTTATAAACTGGTTATGACAATAGCTAAGTACTATAAACAACTGGTAACAATTAAGCTCTTAAAAATTCTGTTTGTGTTCTACATATCACAAAATAACCACCCAAACTTCTGAAGTAGAACTAATGAAACATTTTATAAAAGCAATACACACACAACAAAAAGCCTCAAACTATTTAAGAAGAGAAACTGAAGTGTAGCATCCTACCTATTTTGGACTTGAATTTGGCATAGTCTACGACCTTTACTCACAAGAGTAATCCTCCTTAATGCAGACTGGTACTTAACTTCAGAGAGTTAGTTGCAAAACACAGAAACATTAAGTCTGGAGTAGTTCAAAGCAGACAAATTTAGCAGGTTGAAATTTCAGCTGAGAACAAAAAGTTCAGGAAAGCAGAGACAGAACAGCTGAGAGTATTTAAGAGGGAGGTGAAGGAGCAGCTGAAAGTTTGTAGTCAAGTCCTGGAAAATGATTTCTTAACATTTTAGCAAAATGTAAACTAGGGACTCTGAATAGTCTGAAATGGGGGGGGGGGGGTGTTAATGTTTAAGAAGAGGTAAAATACAAAACCAGATTATTTTTATCTTCTTTCAAGAAATCAGCTGTTAATTCTGCTATATTAATTTTGAATTTGAGTATCTAGAATACCTAGGCACTGTCTTTAAAAGAGTACTTTTTTTTTTACTGGCAAGGAAAGATAAACAAGAGTTGAAATCTAACTTTGATATTTGTGTATAAATCTATAACCACTCTAGGTAAGAGCCCACTCCCTGTATTCCTCTTTGTTAACTGTAGAGCATTTTGCCAAATTAAAAATATAAAAAATGTGTAGCAAGACTGTACCAGAGCTGAGAGACTAGGGACTAATAGCACTGCTGCTACACTGCAGGTTGCCATTAGCATCTACATTGCAAATGAAATTTAGTCAGGGGCTTACAATCTAGACCAGAAGTACGATCTAAGAAAATAAGGTTTGTTGCTTCAAATTACTCAACAGTATGTAAAATATAATCTCAGCCATACGTTTCCTCCCACTTATCCACAGCTACTTGGGTATTCAACATAGCATATTACATTTTGAGGCACTGTATAATCTTTTTAGATGTTGCTAGTTACCCAGAAATGAGGGCATGGGCAGAGAGTTTTGCTCAGAACATATGCAAGGAGCAGCATATTGTAGCATTTTTGGTCATAACTGCACACCTCCTTTTCTTCATTTATAATTTAACCAAAAGCACATTTTCCAAGTTTCCTGATTAATATTCCACAGTACCACAAATAACCTCATAATAGAAGAAGTTAGGAGCTACTTATTCCTTCCCTGGCATAAGCACTTGACCTCAACTTACCTGCTACAATTATGCAAATGAAAACAGTGAAAATCAAATTAACAATCAGAAAGGACTGCCTGCAGCTTACTTTTGTGCTTGAAATTGCCACCCACTTATTTGTTTGTTAACCTGGGCATCCAGTGGAAAAAAGGGAATTATGAAAGAGTCTGAAAATACTAGGAAAGGGCAAAGAATGGCAACCTGCTGTTCATCTGCCATGAACAGGCTAATTTAGTCTGAAGTAGTGTGTGTTAAGAGTATTATCCTAATAAATGACCATTGTGCTTAAAGAAATGCTGGCCCCTTTCTTTCATTGTGCATAAGCCAACAACTGAACTGTTCAAGAATAAAGCTACATAATTGAAGCTCTGCCAAGCAAAGGACAGTCTGGGTTGAAGTTTAAATGCAAAGATAGTCACCTTCTGAGCCAGAGGTGCTAAGTTGCTATAGACTGGGAAAGCTTGCAAGAAAAAGGGTTACAAAACTCGTCTTGTTAGTATGCTCTTCCCCCACTATCTGCTGCTAGTAACATTGGAGAAGTGATATTGGTTAGACAGACCCTTGGTCTGACCCAGTAAGTGCTGCTCATATGTTATGTGGGTTAGAGAGACCTACATGTAATTACACATCTGCCAGCAATTCCTACTATAAGACCATGTTTTCTAATGTATAAAGTTTTGCCAAATGTGGCAATCTACTTCAGACAGAGCATATCTTGGGAACATTCCAGCTAAAAAAAAAAAAAGAATTCAGCCATTTTTAATATTAAAGTGAGGAGGAAAAGTACAGGTTGAGAAATCTCAGCAAATAAAAAAGAAACTCACTGGAACATAATGTAAAGGAGGAGCCATACTAGGGAATGGGCCTGAGACACAGTTAATAATTGGGATGAAACAGATGAGGGCAAATGGAAAGTAGATGTTGGAGTAAGGAAGAGCCAGAGCTCTGTGAGGAACCTGGAAACCCTTGAGGCCTTAGACAGAAAGTAGAAATCAGGAGAAACAAAAAATGAAAAAGGTGATTAGGAAGTATATCCCAGCTGATTTAGATTCAGTGGGAACAAGATAGAAGATGAGCAGCAGGAGATGAAGCAGAGCAGCTCTGAAACAATGGGGCAAGACACCAGGAACAGGGTGAAAAGTGGGAAAAGAAACAAGCTGGCTAGCTAAACAGGATGACATGGGGAAAATACAGGATTGGATCATGGACAATTTGGGGAGGAAAGGGTCGAACAAGTGAAGTACAGGGGAAGAAAGCAGAAGAATCCATACATGATGGTACCTGGAATGAAGTTAAAGATGCAAACTCACTTTTCCTTTGCTACTGGCAAATGCCTGTGAAACATTTTGGCAAAAAGCGTCATATTCTTTTTGTGCCGGTATAAATAAAGGCTGCAAGTTTACCAATGTTTACAGGCATGCCATTCACTAATGTACTGAAAAATCAGTGTGGTAGATTCGAAAGGTTCTAGTTGTACTGATATCACCAGCATATTAGGCTGCAATTTAGGTTTTTGTATTTCCTTTTAAAATATATAGGAAATCACACACATAAGGTTTAATTTCATTATTCATATTGTTCAGCTACATAGTATGATAATGGTCTAGACAATATTGATTTGGTCTTTGTATAGTTAGAAAGCTCATCATACATTCACAGACCCAGGTTTCAAGTGTGCATCAGATTTGTATAAAGAGGAGATGCTGCCTTATGTCTTCTGGAAAGTAGAAGGTGAATTAAGACCTCAAGATAATCTTGTTATCAAACCAAAAATGAGTCAATGGTGAATAGCCTATATCAGATCTCAAAATTAATAAGGTTATAAAATTTCTATTTCTGTTCCCACTTTCCTAGCCATAAAAGCAGGATCATAGTTCTCATATCTAAGGATTGTGTGGATATTGTTAATGTTTGTGTAACAACCACATTTTACAAAAACATCTGATAAAACTAGAAACAAATTAGCAGTTGTCATTCAAGAGATATTTGGATAGCATTCAGAAAGGTATGGAACCATATTTCATGCAACAAGGAATTAACAAGACACTGAATTGTTCTATCATTAATTGAGCACCATCCGGTGGAAAAAATAATCATTGTTGTTTATAGGAAAAATATTGCTTAAAGGAGAAATGTACCTCTATGCGCAGAATTAGTATCCAAAGCTGAATAAGCAGTATCTAGTTTGAATCAAGTTTGGTTTCCATCAGAAAACAAAACCAAAAAACCACCAAGCTAAGCCCAAACCCTCAAAAAAAAAAAAAAAAAAAAAAATCACACTACACTTCTGGAGCTGAAGCTTATGGTTAACTAAATAGGAACAGAAGTTTTCTTTGCAAAATCTATGCAAGAAAATAAAGATAGAAAGTTGGATTTAGAAGAGATTGGAGCACAGTAGTGGCTTATTTGTGTATTTCCTGGGTATGAAAGACATCGCATGCCTGTTTACCTCACTGTGGCATTGAAGGTAATGTTGATGTTAAAGGATCTTGTAGGTTATTGTACAGCTCAAAACAATGTTGCCGTTTCAGTTCACCTGTTAATGAGTGTTATTTTTGTTCCCAATTCCGTTCTTTGAATACTTGGTGAATACAAATGTAGCTGTTGAGAGTATTATTTATAGTAATATCACAACTTCACTTATTATTTGGAGTTTAAAACTATTTCATTATAAAAAATAACCCATTATCTTTTATGTGCTTGAATTCAGAGAGTACAAAACCAGAATTGTTTGCAAGATAACATCATGCTCAGTGAAAGCAAAGGAGAATTCAACCTAAGAGAAGCGATATTGTTGGTACAGAAGCCATAGTAGGATGCTTTGAATAAAGACAGTACTCACAAGCATAGCTCTAGATATGGGATTTGCTCTTAAGCCTTAAGCATGATCTTCCTACATGCAAAGGTAAAAAGTGGTTCCTCCCACAGATTCACAGAATTAGAAATTATGCTACCATGCTTCCACACAGAAATCCCCTGAACACTGGGAAATAAGCATCTAAATTTCTTATCAGTGGAATTTCAGTTTAGCATGATCACTTTCAAACACCATTATTAAAATACAACTCAGAAGACAGCACAGATTCCTTCACAAGTACACCTATTTTTTAAATGATTAAACTGCATAAGTGGAAAATAATTTCTTCTGTTCCCTACCTGGTATTTTTGGAACACAATTTATGTAGGGCTTAAGCTTCCTCAATATCACTAAAATAACTCAAATGATTCAGTGGTATTCTTCATGACTTACACCAGCACAATAAAGAGCAGAACGAGACCCACCAGCTGTTTTTACTTTAATAGTATTTCTGACTGCAAAACAACACAGGTAATGCTGAAAGTAATAAACAGTACAGCTATGCTGGTCCCTAGCAGTGTTGCGGTGCTAATTCAAATTAAGATTTTGGTGGCCATTCATGAAGTGACAAGAGAGCAGTAAATGACAGCAACATTGTTTTTTATAAATCACTGCAAGTCACAAAAGACTACCAAGACACAGAAAACTCAAAAGGCAGAGACTAGTATTTCATTAGATGTCATCTTCAATTTTGTTCTCAGTGCAATTGCTTTGACAGAGGATTAATTAATAAAAAGCCTGGGTGGCATCACTGGTTTTTATTCCTTCTTCTCTCTTGGATTTTACTGCATTTTAAAAAGTGAAAAATCTCATATTAAAATGTAAGATTAATAGCTAAACATGTTAGATAGCATTCAGGAGTTCCATGCATATAATGTACAAGTATTTCTATCACTTCATATCAGAAAGACGCAGAAATTAGTGCTATGATGATGAATGTATTTTTAATAGATATTTAAAATGAATACATAAATTAGACCTGACATAGTTTTTCTATAAAGACATCCTACTAGAGAGACATAGGTCCAAGTTCTTAGACATTTAGGGTTTTTATGGCAAATATGGATACCACTCAGTTATATGGCTTGTTTTGGGTGTGAAGTAAACAGTAAAAAGTCATTTTCTCAAAGCTGTAATTAGCAAGCTTCACAGAAGTCAGAGATATTTGAAGCCAGATAATAAGTTTTACTTTAGGAAGCTCCCAACAGGGAAAGTTGAAGTTTTCCCCATTATATAGTTATAATGAATGTGTTTTGTAGTATCTATCATAATGTCTAAACACTAAATGGACTATGTTTGTGAACTTCAGTTCTTCTAGCATTGTTTTACACAGCAAGAATTCAGGGTTAATAGTCATGGCAGGTCAAACATAACTTCTACCTCAATACACATTGTATGTGACCTTAATGGACATAGACTTTAAAGGTATGCCAAGGTCTTTAATCTTTGCCATAGAAGACTGTAAATACAACAATCCCAGAGATCAAAAAGTGTGTTTGAGATCTCATTAGAATGTCTTAAGTAGTGGCTTAAAAACTTCCATAAAGTGTTACAGAAATACATGGTTATCTCTTAAAATATATTACCATAATTCCAAAATACCTGCCCATAAAGTGTAAATGCACTTAAAAACAACTCAAAGAGAGAGAGACAATTTATTAGTAAAGATACAGCCACCCCAAGATCAGATATTTTTTGCCATCTCTACTGAAAACAGAAGGGGGTTGGTTGTTCCCCTCCCCACCTTTTCAGTTTTCAAACACGGTCTGGAGTTTATTTTCCATCTTTTTATTAGACATTATTGTTGTCATTCTTTATTCAGGAGCCTGAATATGAGTACAGTGGTATGGTTACTAAAAAAAGAAATCCACAAAAAATAAGTTATGTATCTTAATGGCTAGATACCTAAAATAGAGTAACACAAGTATCTCAAGATACAGCACAAAGGATTAACTACAATGTGTTAGAGCTTTACAAATCAGAGCCAACTACATTCTATACATACAAAAGTGTTCTTCAATCTTTCAAATTTACCAGCAATGCTATGTCAGCTCCTTTCTTAATTCCAAAAGACAAGTATTTACACACATACAACTCCTCCCCACACTCCACAGGTATATGTATAGTGTTAAAAAATATTTATGAATATATATAGAGAGAGTTTACAAATATACGGGGGGAGAGAGATTGTGTGTGTATAGTCATGTATAAACCAACTTGCAACCAGAATGGTGCAAATAACTTATTATTGGTTAACTGGTCAAGCTGAAGAGTTTGAAAACAAAGCAGGGAGGGTATCCCACGATAATCTTTCATGTATTTCATCTAATTGAGGCAATAGTAAATTTGTCAGCACACCGAGTGTAATAACACCTTGTTTCCTAATTGGAGAAGGAATAGTGAAGAGGAGAGGATGAGGAATGGAAAAGTACTGATTTTAAAATAATTGAAGTGGGTTAGACTTATTTCAAGAATCCTTGCATCAACTAGAATACGTAAAATTGGTAAAGATACTGCAATATATATGTCCTTTCTGAAAGATGGGAAAAACAATGGGAACCATTTTCCACAGCTTTTATCTAAAACTTTTCTTAACTACAGTTCAGGTTATATGACTTTTCTATTATACCAATGTTCACCATATTTTTCTTCCCACTTAAGTCAATTACATGATAAATAAAAAACCCCACCTTTCGATGTGCTGTAAATCCTATTTCTACATTAGAAGTTCTTCAGAAGACAACAGATAAACTGTAATTAATTAAGGAACAAGAGGGTAACCCGATCCACCAAGAGTATAACAGATCAGCCTTAATACTGATTGATCTGCTTTTTAATCTTCTCCAACTCATCAACTTCTTTCCCATCTTAGTAAGAGTTTCATTAGTTTTTCTTCTCATGAGGCCATTTAAACCTGAGAACTAGTAAAGATGCTTCAGTAGTCATATGTTTTTCTACCTAGAAGATACTCTATATCTTTACAAATAAACAAACTACCTCTGTTTTCATTCTTATTAGAAAAACATACACCTTACTCTCTTATTTTGGAAAGATTTTCTTAAATACATGTCTCTACTGAATGTACGCTTTGAGTTACACATTTATGAAGAGACACTGCAAAGGGGCAGACGTAGAAAAAGAACACTGCAGAAAAAGCCCCACCATTGTTAGTTTGGAGGAAAAGAAAGATACAGCTGAAGAATAAGGCATTATTGGCAAAGAAATCCTAAGCAGGAAGATAGAAAAGGAAAATTAGAAGGAAACATCTAATAGGTGAAAGTTACTGTGTTTGGCACAGGAATAAGCTTTAGACTAAATCTGCAGTGCAACATAGACCCCTCTTGCCTGATGTCGCATAAGTAGGAGGAGATGATATCTAGGGAGAGAAGAGTGGGCAGCACACCAGGTCTAAGAGTGAACAGCAGGAGATCCAGGCAGTGTCCAGTTGTGCAGAGGCCTGGGGAGGGGCAGGGGGGGAAGTATTTTTGTCTCTAACTGAAACAATTCCGAGAATATGGAATTCGGGATTAAGGTGAGTTTTATACTGGAATCACATCCATCTTGGTTTTGTGTGCTCTTCTCCCAGGTAACCCCCAACAGGGCTGAAACAAACAGTTATTTTTGGACTTTGGCTTAAGAAATCAATCTTGAACTCCAGTCAGCTCCAAAATAGGTTGTGCTATTACACATGACACTTTGAACTTGGAGCATCCTTGTTTTTATTCAGGTTTTGACCTCTCAGTTATTTCCAATATTTCCAAGAATTTGGGATTTCAGGTGTCTCAATCCTCTGTTAGCTTACCTTCTGTATAAAATCCCTTATATGCTTCTATATGTTCCATCTGTAAGCAGTGCCTTTGCTCTGATCCTGCAATGGATCCAAGCAAGTAAAGCCTTCTGTGTGCACAGCTCTCTGTGCACAGCAAAATTAGTATAGCATAATAGCTAGGTGTAAGGATTAGACTGGGGATCACATTACAGGATTAGGGCAAATATACATGCAATGGATTTTGTGGGAAATTACCAGCCTTGCAGTAGATGCAGTCTCAGAGTCCTATTTATAGTATAATCTACTCCCTAGTCAGGTTAAATTAATATCCTGATCCTTTTTGCATATACTATTTGGCATATTCTTGGTACAATTTTCAAGACTAACCTTTTATCTAGGATGACATTTGCTGTTACAGTGCAGTTTAAAACTCTGTACGGAATTTGTGTCAGCACTTTTTGTCCCATGAAGAGCTGAAATTAAAGTATTAGAACATAGATACTGCAGACATTGTCCCGAGAAGACTTGCAGCTTCTTCCAGCCTCATAATAAACAGGCACACTAAAACCTAAGGGCAATTTATAAGCATTTTTTGGAGGTTTTCTAGCCATGGAAAAGATTTTCTATGTTATTCTGAAACACATCTATTTTCCAGGAACTAGCAGGTTATTATTCTGCTTGGACTAAAAACCTGTTCAGATTATTTCAGCCCAAACCTTAATTTGTTTCACACTAAGTGAAAGAAATCTATGATCACCTTCATACCTTTGATATAGTGTCAAACAGCAGAGGTAAGAATCATTCTATCCTTAGCAATACAGTGGGATCAAATAATGTGGAATTAAATCCAAGGTAAATTGAAACATGCAACTTGAAATTAAAGATTTGAGCAGAATTCATTTTCCTACCTTTCAGTACCTTTCACCTTTCCCTCATTCCAGCTATACTTTTCCTTTCCTTCTCTGTGCCTCCATATTTTATTCAAAGCCTGGATTGTCATTCACAACTTCCTAACTGTCTACAGAATTAATTCTGTCATCTTTGGCAAGACAACTTGGCAAAGTTAATGACTTGAATTGATACTGTGGTTCTCAGAGTTTTGTTTTAATAAGTTTGGGCTAATCCTGTTGTTCTTCACAAACATTTAATTTCAAAACACTGAATGCATCTTCCAAGTTTGGGATATTTGCATATTTGAGTACATTTCCAGACTCTGATATGAATATTTGACATTTGCCACAGCTGCTAAGTATTGATGTCCTTATTTTGAAAGTCCAACCTCATTCAACTTCACATAATAACAAGGTTATTCTAACACCTCTGATTTCTGGGCCTCTTATCCTACCTAAAATAGCACAAAACATTAGATTGCACTTGAACTTTAACATCCTTTGAACCAGAACAGAGACCACCATGACATTTCAGATTAAGTATTACATTCTTATTTTCTTACTATGAAGAAGAAATTGAATAATTTTTGAAATTTCTTTTTGCTAACCTTTGGACTATTTGTACCTTTATTAAAGCATTTTGTGACTAATAGGAGAGAATTATTAGATGGTTTCCGATTCCTCCCTCTCCCTATATTACTGTTTATTGACTAAAAGTGCAAGGATCAGCTTCAGCCTGTTCAAACTTCAGTTAAGTTCAGGTAAAACATTGAGTTCAAGGTACTAACAGCTAAAGATCAAATTCACAAAGGTTTTTAGGTGCTTAAAGAGGAAGGTAGGAAAGGTACAGGATTTTCAGAAATTTTTTATTACCTTGTAGAATTTTGCCTCCTGGGGGTCACCTCATTTTTTTCTGTCAATCCCATTGGGCACTTAAGAAGGTGTTCTCACTTTCTCCTCCCCTATGCACGAGGAAATTATTTACAGCCATCAAGCCCCTCATTGTCCTTCTCCTGGATCTTAATATCTCCTCAATTCCCCCACATAATCATTGCCTAATCTTTACTTATCCAGCCCATTTTGACAAAGATGAGCAAGGCAGGCTGCTCCCAGGAGTGCCTTTCAGGGCAAGTCTGAAGAAGTCAGCAGACAGAAATGATGAGTGGTCAGGGGCAGTAACCTCTTCAGCCATCCAGGAGCAACAGCCGAAGGAGGATGCAGTCAGACCCTAAACACTTCAGAAGTCTGGCCCGAGTTGTATGTGATCTGGGCCCTTATTCTCCAATATAATAACAGCACTAAAAGAGCAGCCTTACCATAAGTAGCACATGAAGCATTTTCAATGAGAATAAGAGAAGCACGTAGAAGAGTCTCAAAAGAATGAACTTAAAAAAAATTATGTGAAATATTAATTTGGTCAAACTGTTTCCTCAAGTGAAAATATAAGCTAATGACCTGCTGATTGGTATCAATTGCATCTTTCATGTACTTTTAGATTATGGAAATGTGGTACAAAAGGTTGGAAATTAATTTCACAGCTAGCTGTGCCTCCATTTCCATAGCTTAATTGGACAATATGGTACTATGAGATGCATAACTAGCAGAAATTTATTCAAATTTATATTCTCACTGACTATATATATGCATATTGTGGCCCAAACACTGCAGTACAAATGCATATACAAATATGCATTTGTATATGCATATTGTGGCCCAAACACTGCAGTACAGTGATATATACATGCCTGTTGCAAGTATTCCGAGTACAACTCGTGCTAAGGTAAGTGCATTCTTTTTTTTAACTCACTTTTAAAAAGTGAACTTGGAATCAATGCTCTAGTCCTATAAGCACAAGCTTATGTTCTCCAGAGGTGATCCAGCAAAACACTTAAAACATATACTAATATAGGACTGTAATATGCTTAACATTAAGCTCTGATTTAGTGAAATACTTTTAGCACTTGCTCAAGTGTATTTTGTAAGATAAGCATACTTAAGTATTAAACTCTCAACACACATTTTTCCAGGACTGTGGTCAATGTTCACCTCCAGCCACAGCATGACCTGGTTAATTATGTGTTTGAAAGCTCCTGAATAGGCAAGAAGTCCAGCTCTCCGCTGGTGTAATTGCACTGATGGCACTGGAGATACAACATGCTTCCAGCCCATGGCTTTAAACATTACACAACATACACATTTTGTAAGTTCACACTGGATGTATATACTATCGCTGTCACTGCAGGTGTCATGGACTCAGATCAGGCAGACATGTAAAAGTTTAGGGTATGGGTTTAAGTGGGCTTTCAGAGCTAGAAACAAAACCTCAAAAAAAAAAAAAGCTGCCCAGACTCACTTAGTATATTCAATTTCTACCTAGAATAATTATGATCCATCAAACTATCTGTAGTTTATCAGGCTTTGAAAGCTAATAATTTTTAGATGTACATGGAATTACTTTGAGAGAAGGATAGATTTTTCTTAGCAGTTTTATTTATATACTGTTAACCCAACAATCCATTCTGTTCCCTTAAAACCTTAAGGAAATTGTTGCAGCAACTGTTATGTAGCAGTTGAATTTGGTAAAAGATAAATGCAATACTTCCAACTATAGGCTGAACATAAAATTGACACTAATGTTGTTTTTTTTTCCTCCCTTATCCGCTTTGTATTTTGTCTCATGACAACCCATTCCATATTTCCTTCATTATTATTCTCACTTTTTATACAGCCTAGGTACATTGAAAGTCCCAGGTCCCATTTTAACTATATTTTCTCTTATTTCCTAATTATATTATGTATGGTAAATTAGTAAGGACTAAACATAAACAGGAAGGTATTATTTCATTTGTGGAGTGCTGTTCTGATTCACCAAATACTGTTTATGGCATTAGCAAGGCTTCATCTGCAATACAGAACAGTATGTAACTCAGTGTTATTTTTTATTATTGAATGTGTAAGTGATATATTTCACAAAGGTAACAGTAATGAAGCAGACTGGAGAGACAATACCCAAAGTGCCTTGGCCCAAGACCTATCACAGTAGTGCTTTCCTTTCAGAAATATAAATACTGCAATAAAAGTGTGCCATATAACTTCTTTCATAAAGCTGTCTCTCCATAGCCCAAATTCAGGTGGTTACATAAGTACGTGAATCACGTTAAGCACATGAGTTATTATAATGAAGTTAAACACACAATTTATATCAAACTAGTTTTTAAACACCCTTTATGTCTTTGTATGTTTTTGTGCAACATTTAATAAGGCTTGACTCTTCAACCACCTATTAAAAAAGAGCTGCTTTCACATGCAAAATCTAAGTAATCAGCTTAAAGAGAAAAGATTAGACAATAAATGAAGTATTTTTATGTTGAGCACCCATGTGATTTTGAATATTACCAAAGCTGCTTATTTGCATCACAAGGGCCAGATACACAAAAACATTTAAGCACTGAGCATTCTTCCTTTTCAGCGTGATACAATTATCATATTAGAAAGAGAATGAGAGGCTGTTAGGTAAATCTGTCCTGGCACAAATCCATACAAATAAATAGATACTAAAATAAATAAATAAAAGGAGTACCTCACCCAGTTCATGCCACTGAGTTTTAAATGTCACCTACTCCTAGTAGTCCCCATTCAAACCTGAGTGAGCACTGGTATTTCAAAGAATACTCTTAGGAGTCCCTGAGCAATCCACACTTAAATTCTACTGAAAGGGTATTTCTATGCACATACCCTCTTAAAAAAAGGAAAAAGGGGGGGAAAAAAAAAAAGGAAGTTTAGCAACCTCTTTGGAAGCTGCTAAAGGAGCACTGAGGACCTTTGTCAAGTCTGAAACAAGGACCTCTAATCAAAATCAGAGGGATATTGGTGAAGTATATAAAGATCTTACAACACCAGCATCAGTTACTGATCTGATTTCTCTGTCATCCACTCCCTAAGACTCGTGCCATTCACAACTTCCTTCTGCATTATCACCTAGGTCCATCAGTAACTCTTCTCCTTTCAACAGTTTATTTTAGATTCTTCCCATTAAACATGTCTGAGCTCTTTTTGACTTGTTTCTAAGCACATAACCTGACACTTTGTGATATTGAATGAGATGACTTAAGGCTAGTGTATCAAGATTAATAATGAATTTCCTTCCTTTTACTGCTTTGAATCATAACTTGAACAGTTTTTCAATCTAATTTTCAGGATTAATAATTTTTGCTTCCCACTGGCACTGTAGGCAGAACACAAGTATCTGAGAGATCTGGAACCAATTCAAATTATTAAAGACTTTTCTTAAAAGCTGAATTTGCTCATCTCTCCTGTTTTATAAAGGTCTGCTTCTAGTCTTGCAAGACAAATTCCAAACTCAAATTTAAACTAGGACTTTCAGTATATAGTACTCGCAGGCTTTCAGTATGTAGTACTTGCATCGGAACTTGCACACATTCTTGTTTACTTTAAGCAAAAAAAGTCCTTCCTTGGTAATACTGCATAAGTACAACTAGAAAAGAAATTCTAGGAACTTTCTAGACCAAGTGATAACACATGCTAGCAAGCCTCCAGTTCGCTATAATGTTAAAGTAGGATGCCACCTACTGCTTAATACCCTGAATTAAAAATAAGAGAAACCAATTTCCTAACGACATAAAACAACCTGAGAGCACTCATCACTAATGTTTTGTAATGTTGTTGCACTAGTCCAGTTCTCAGTAAAGAGCTTCACATCTAGCTTATAAGGTAAAAATCGGTACTGTATGACTTCTACTGCTGAAGGAGTGGTACTCTTCATAGTTAATTAAAAAAAACACCAAAAAACACATGCACACAAAAGGTAAGGTTTTCCTCATGGAAAGTAGCATTACTTTGTGACATAAGATTAGTTTTTAACTGCAGGTTTGCTCCCCAGTTCACTGTAGTTAGCCGAGGCAGTCGTTGGCTTTGGATCAAATCCCTACAAACAGTGGAGAACTTGGTGATGCTTGCTTTGATATCTAAAAGTTTGATGCAGTTTAAAAAAAAAAAAAAGAAAAAGATAGATGCAGTCTATCAATTCAGCCTAAGGAGTTTACTTCAAGCTTCAAAAGCCAGCTAGCAATATATCTAGACTTGTATATAAATGTTTGCAATGTTCCTAACTGCACAATATTCTGTAAGTCTTTACTTTGCCTTCACTCATATAACCTACGGGAAAGAAATATCCATTACTACTGTAGCCAACGAGAAAAGATAAAACTAGCCTAAAGCAAACAAAACCAGCTTAAGAAGTTCCTGGCTTGGTGCTCCTTCCCACCTCCCTGGAAGTGTTTCAGCCTTCTCAGTTTTCCCAGTAGAATTTGTTGAGTAGCTGCTCGGTAAATCAGATCAGCAAACTCATATAGATTCAGAGCAATCTTCTAAAACCAGGTTTCTTTTCCCACCTGTATAGCTCCACTGATTCACATTATATTGTAACCCTGCCAACATCTGTGCCAGCACTGTGCAGGGGGCAAGGATCCCTAGCACAAGGTCTGGTGGTGCAGGGATTTCTGAAGCCAGCTTTGCTACCAGAGGCAGCGCACAGTGTAATTTCGCAAAGTTATCCTCTGCTTACAAATTGAAATAAAAGACATTTTAATTACATGTGACCTCTTCTACTCAGGAAAGAGCCACAGTAATTGGACAAATGCTTTATATCTTTTACACGAGAGGGAAGGGTTAAGCAGAGCTCACAAAGAGCACAGGCCCGCTGCTTCCATTTGTGATTCTGAGTGCAATTCCTCAGTGCAGCATTTGCATATTTGCCAGAGATGATCATTTATAAAGGAAAATAATTACTGATTTAGAGGATGGAGAATTAATTTAAGGATTTTCCTAGGGTGTTCAGACCATTTTGAAGCTTTCCTCTTTCTGACGTTAAGGTAGGGGTGTGTGGGGGTGTGTGTGCGTGCATGCACAGGGAAGTACTTTGCTACTGTCTTCAACTAGTTTTAAACCAGGTTCATGCTACATCTGTAACAGTCAGATAACTTCTCTTATTTGAATTGAAAAATAAAAACACCCCAACAAGTAATGCATACTGAAGGAACGGCTTTAATACACCTAAAAGTTCTGTCACTCACTGCATGAACTGGCTTATTAAGAGATATAACAGGCTGAAATTTTATTAAAACTTCACAATGCAAAAACACAGCCAGTTTGTTTTTGGTTATTAATCAAGACCTTAAGAAAAGGGTGCAAAGCCTCTTTTGGGGGAAGCAAGACGTTATATTACAGCCCTGCTGTAATGCCACGTACATCCTAGCCATTCAACAGCTTGGTCCAGAGAATCCAAGCAATGGCTGTTCTTCCTACATAATATATAATCAGGTTTTTTAAGCATATCATGATGATCTTCCATCTATCATATGCTTTAATTACCAAGCATGCACACAAGTTCCAAACGTGTGCAACCAAATGCGTGAGGATCAAGCTGTACTGCAATATCTAAACATACCGCAGCTTGTAAATTCTCCAACAACGAACACCATGTCTTTCACTTTGAAATTATTAGCTCTCTAATGAACCAAGATATTGTCATCATTAGTCTAGTATCTAATCACCTACCATGCTGAATCCTCAATCCCCCAGGTCATTCAGAGACCTTTTTGTTTTAGTTGCATAATTGCAATAATTAAACTTCATATTTCTGGTCCTTTATAGTGTTGCTTTAGCCTGCAGTGGCTTCCTTCAGGGATAAAGTGAGAACACTTGCATAACTGCATTGCTTACTCAGGACCAGCCTACTCACTGTTGTGTTGGATGAGGCTGTCCATACATGGTTCCTCAGAATCTACCCAAAATGGAACTGCTGTGGATATTATCAAAATAATACCATTATAAGCATGTGCATAAAGGGACCAGAAGTGATGTACAGGAAAACACTCTGTGAAACCATTCAGTGAGACAACCTTACTGCTCAGCAGTGTGACAAAAGTTGGCTGAAAATACACAATTCTGTGAATATGGGAGTTCAAAAACTCAGGGTAGGCCTTCTGCACTTCACCCAATTTTATGGGTAGTTATGTTAACCCAAGGAGTGCGCTTTAGGAGATTACGAGTAGAAGAATTCCAAATATTGACTGTCAGATTGAAAAGTATGAGGACAAAACCTATAAGAAGCTTAATCACCCAATCCTAATTACTGAAATTAATAGAAATTATGCACAATGAACTGATGTATTTGCTTCCAATGGGCAGGAATTACAAAAACATTTCCAGCAAAGCCTTTTTTTCTGGTCTGGAATCTGATTTTCTGGGAGAAAAAACCCAAACCTTTGACATTTTGCCTCATTACCTCAAAAATAATTTTGTTTGCTCCCTAACAGCCATTCTGTATCAGAAGAAGTGAGAAGTTTTGCCATATCTAGTGCTGGATGGTTTCCCTTGTCAAAATTAGGAATTTTGAACACTGAAAATATTCCATTAAAAACTTGTCTAAGGCTTAAGAGATTTTCAACATTATTGCTTTTCAGAGACAGAATATTTCACCAGCATTTATACTTTGAAGGCTACATTCATAACCTCTTTTGAGGGAGAGCTCAAAAGAATTTTTTTTTCAGTTGGCTGTTTATTAGTTCCCTCACTGCTTTATTCTCTCCCACATCCACCTTACCCTTTATTCAGCAAGGCCTTTCATGTGTTCTGCAAACAGAAAGGATGACCTCAGAACAGAAATCCACATCTGAACTCAACTTATAGAAACAGCATCCAAACACTCTAAAACATGCTTTGACCCACTCCAGGCACAAGGCAGTGCCATTTAACCCTCCCCAAAGGTACAGCAGTGTTTGATTTTAGATCAAAGGGACAGACATTTTAATTGGTTTTGTCGTATCATATTCTTTGCATGAGTCATTTGATGAAGTGCAAGCCTTATTTATTAATCAAGGATTAATAAGTTTATTTTGCACTCTAAGTGCAAAAACAAGCCAGTAACAGAAACAAGCTGTTCAACAGAGAATCAGTAAGTCGAGCACATACTCAAGTGTTCCACTTGGAAAACTTGGGTTATATATTACAACTCCAAAGCATTAACTTCCCATCGCACATGCCTAAAAGCTTTTCTTAGATAACCACAAAGACAAGGAAGAATAAATTGTTGCGTTACTTATGGTTTTTAGTAGGATTAACGAGGTTTAGGAAGAAGCAACTACCCACGTATTTTTATTACAACACTGCTATGGGTGTTCTTTCAGCCAGAATGAGGTCTCTCCGCATCTCTTCCCTGCTGCCCGTGCCTCCTTCGTGAATCACATTAAAGAGCGGTCGAACTAGGATTTGGCCTGACACCTCGGGGAAATCACCGCCCCCGTCCCGGCGGCTGACGTGGCACGACCCCCACCTAGCGCACCCCGCGCCGCACTGCAGCCGCCGCCAGCGCCGCTCCCCGGCCCGGGCAGCTCCCCGCCGGCGGCGAAGCGGGCTGGCCTCCATCAGGCCAGGTTTCTGATCGCCATATGCATGGATGTATACGTACACATACATGGCATAGTCACCGCAGCTGCTTTGTGGCAATGCAAAACAAGCCGTTGAAAAGTCACTCTGATTTGGCCTTTAAAGCGTCATTTCTAGTAACTTTATCTGGCACCTGAAGCGTAGGCAGCAGATTATCTTTCTCTTCTTTGCTAGGAGAAGGATGAGGGAGTTGTACAAAAGGAAAAGGATTGCTTTAATGGCAAGAGCGACAAGGGAATGACAAAAAACCCCTCACTCTATGCATTGCTGTTACACAGGTCGCCAGTTAGACATGACAGAGGAAGAACAATACGAATGTATTAAACTAGTGAAGTCTGATAGTTCACAACAGCAAGGCTGTAATCTACCCATGCAATGCAACTGCAGCCCCCAAGTGTTTGCATGAAGCAGTACTGAGCAGGGCTTGCTTTTGATCTCTACAGGATACCATGTAAAATTGGTAGTTCATGTTTCAGAAAGACGAGAACAAGAAAAGACACTGAAATAATCAGACAAATTAAGATCTTCCCGTTTTAGAGGTGGCTTAGAAACTTACGGGGAAAAAAAGCTTAAACCGTGAATGCTGACATGTGTCAGATAATCGTGTGTACATCTGTGTGAGTATCAGAAGCTAAAAGTTTTGAACTCTGAGGAACAAGCTTACGCCTTAGGAGTGCAATCAGCAGCAAAGTCCAGTTGGAGATCAGTCACTAGTAGCATAGCCCAGGGTACTGTGGCCAATACTCCTTAACCTCTTCATTGATGACATGGATGATGGGAT
This sequence comes from Mycteria americana, assembly GCF_035582795.1. Classification (NCBI taxonomy): domain Eukaryota; kingdom Metazoa; phylum Chordata; class Aves; order Ciconiiformes; family Ciconiidae; genus Mycteria; species Mycteria americana. The sequence goes on along the minus strand of NC_134366.1, from coordinate 41,255,796 downwards.
AGAAAGCACCATCAGAAAGTTTGCAAATAATACGAAACTGGGAGGAGCAGCTGATAAACCAGATAGTTGTGCTACAATTCAGAGGGTCCTCAACATGTTAGAGAAAAGGGCTGACAGGAACATCATGAAGTTCAACAAGGGGAAAATGCCAAGCCCTGCATGCAAGGAGGAATAACCCTATGCACCGTTATGTGCTTGGGGGTGATAAGCAACGTGCACCAGCGCCAGTCAGCTGGAAAGCAGCTCTGCAGAGAACAACCTTAGGGTACTGGTGGACAGCAAATTGACCATGAGCCAGCCATGTGCCTTGATATCCTGGGCCAACAGCATCCTGGGCTGCATTGGGAAGAGCGTTGCCAGCAGGTTGAGGGAAGCAATTCTTTCCTTCTGCTTAGCACTGGTGAGGCCACGCCTGCACTGGTGCATCCAGATCTGGACAATGCAATAAAGTTGAACTTACTGGAGCAAGTCCAGCAAAGGACTACAAACACGATCAAGCTTGGAGCATACAATATGTGAGCAGAGGCAGAGAAAGATGATACTGTTCATCCTGGATAAAAGAAAGCTTGGGAGGTCAGGAATGGAGAGTGCAGAAAGGAAATTTTCTCAATGTATATAAATACCTGATGGGAGGGAATGAAGAAGAGGGAGACAGACTTTTCTCATCAGTACTCAATGACAGGTCAAGAGGCAATGGGCACAAATTAAAAACACATGGAGTTCCATCTGAATAGAAGAAAAAAAATTTTTTTTTATTTTAAAGGTGGCTAAACACTGGAACAGGTTTTCCAAAGAGGTTGTGGAGTCTCCATCCTTGGAAGTATTAAAAATCCAACTTCACACAGTCCTAGGGTAATCTGCTTTCATTGACCTTGCTTGAACAGGGAAGTTGGACTAGATGATATCAGGACATCACTTCTAACCTAAATGATTGTGGGATACTTGCTAGCTGCAAGTGGTACCAGCTGCTTCTAAATTTTGATAACACCTGAACTAACAAAAAAGGCACTTCCCAATTCTCCAATTAATAAAAAAAGATAAGGGACAGAACCACCTATTAGGAGGCTGACTATGTCTTGTACTTCTGCACATAGATTATTTAGATTGGGAAAAGTGGGGTGCTTGGGAGCCCAGAGAGAAGGTGAAGGAGGTCCTGACTGGAGGAAAGATCCTGGAAGTGGGGGAAGATCCTGAAGATCAGGGAATTGATAGAGACAAGCACCAAGGGAATGGCCTCTGGAACCTTGGCTGGTAATGTCCAAGACTGGAAGTTGTAAGCAGCTGCACAGCACAAACCAAGAAACCTTTCTACCTGACCCACCTGGACCTGCAGCCAACTCCCTAGTGAACATAACTGGGGGGGGGGGGGGAGGTGAGTGAGTGTCTGAGATATTAAGTAGGGTAAAAGCTCTAATCTCATTGGTTTTTAAATAAATCCCAGATCCAATATGGGTTGTCTGTGACAGATATGTTTCACCCCAGATCAAATATGTTGTCCTGTGTTACCTTTGACAGAGACCTAGTAAAATGAACATTGTGAAAGAATTTAACTTAAACAATTGAAAAATTATTCTCTTTCATGATATACATATAAAGTCATAATAAAGGGAACAAAGATCACATGGGAAGTCTACACTGTTATCTTCTCTCTGCTCCACCTGAGCAAGTTCAGGACTTAAGGCAGTATTATTCTGAAACAGTGATAACACGTCTCCTAATAAAAAAAGGTAGTATAAAGATTAATATGTCCCCTCCTGATTTGTCTGGATGCCAGACAGTCCTGTATTTCAGCCCTTCTCTGACATCTCCTTCTGAGAATTCTGATTTGGTGTGGCCAAAGTAGAAAAAACCCAACCCATTCTCTCCATCCCACGTGAGCTGAAGTAAAGCACAACAAATTGTTTGGGATATCATCTGTCTCGGTACTGGACCTGACCAATCTCTTCACACCCACAGAATGGGTTATAGTATTCTGCATGAGTGAGGAGTGGCTCATGACTATGTATCTCAGTCACTACCATATGGCAAGCAATGTCTGCCTGGGACCTAGGAAGGTCTCTGGTACCTTGTGGTCATCTTTCCAATTTGATGCCTTTAGTAAAGTAGCAAATGGAAGCCTAGTACCTCCACACCACAGGTAAAAGCATCTGAGGGGAACTCCCTGCGGAAGCAGAGTACTGAAACTTTCACCCTCAGAATAACACATGATTAACACAGAGTTGGCCTCAGCCAGTCTCCTGCAGGCAGACTATAAATGTTTAGCTGTGAGTCTACCTTAGAGTTATTGTGCATAGAATGGGAAGCAAATAATCTGCCATCATTTTCTCTCATTTCCTACTGCCAAAGGAGGTCCAATACACTACACAAACCTTCATTTACTGCTTCTACTTCCATTTCATCCTTACCTAAAATGCTCCCTTTACAAGTCTCTCCTCTGCCACCCACTTTTTTTTCTGTCGCGTAATACATCTTGTGTTATGCAGACATGCTTGCACATATTTGCTGCTCCACTAATGATGTCTGTCTTGAATGCTCCATTGCCAGCTCCTCCCACATTTCCAAAATTTTCTTCTGTATTTTCTCATGATTTAAAAATACTTTTCAAGTTGGCCACAAAACTATTCCCTTGGAAATTGACCCCTTTTAAGCACCATGACAAAGGTAGGTCCAGTAGCCAAGCCCAGCCAACTACAGTTAGCACATTTGTGCAGCAGTCAGAAATAACAGATTTTATTTAGCAATTAGTATCTGACAACTTCAGAGTGAAGCAAAAATATCATAGGAACATAGACAGCAGCAGGATCACATTTCTGTTATCTACAGTCTCCTTTCTGTTCTCTTTTTTGTTCCTCTTAATTACTTGTTCTTTGTTCCAAATTAGACTTTGTTTTCCTTGGAGCAAGAGCCTTATTTATCTAAGTACTTATGACACACTTGGACATTCAGATTAGAATCTTTATATGTGCATGTAAAACAAACAGCAGATGATAATGAAAACAAGAGCTAACAGGTTCCTGACCTGTTGAGAACTGAAATTTGTGGCCCATATTTTCAATTTAAGATTAATGAATGTTGTAAGGAATTATATGAGCTTCATAGTGGGGGGGGCAGACTGGCAGATTTAAAATATTTATTTTGAAAGTGCTGATTCTTATTATTTCACTCATTGTGGACTTGCCTCCTGTAAAATGAATTATTAGTCTTTCAATTTAAAGACTCTCTCAGAAAATGCTACCTCAGGACATGCACATACAAGTCTTACCAACTAAGAAAAGGTACTATAAATGGTGCTTACATTTTAGGGGCACACAGTAGTTCTTGCAAACTTAGCCCTGCTAGTTGAGTGGTTACTATGGCTACTTCAGGATTGATTTTAAACATGAGTCCAACCTTATGCTTGAGTTCACACTCATCTCATACAAGTTATTTGGACATAAGCCCAGACTGTGATGAGGAACAAATCCTGTTTCCATGGTACCCTTTAGCACAGGTCCAAGCATGCATTTGTCTACAATGGAGAGCAGTAGCACAGGAACAGTAGTACTTTCTCAGTCCGTGTCTCCCATGCCATCTCCAAAAATGCCCCGTGCACAACTGATGTAGCAGAAACAAGCTCAAAAACAGTGCATGATTGAGGTAGTAGAAACAAGCTTGCCTTGTCTTCTCACTAGAAGCATGTGCCATCAGGTATTTCCAAAAGGGCACTCCACAATACATATGCCACCAAGGTCTGGACAACTGTGGGGGCAGGTCCCAGAGCAAGCCATACTTCCCCCATTCTTATGCCTGGGCCTTAGCAAATGGGCATACTGATTTACCAAAATTTTGTTGCTCAACAGCTGCCTGAAAAGACACTGTGGAGAAACTAGTAAAGAAGAATTTCTGGAAGGTGTACGAGATAGATGCATGAGGGAGTGAAGTATTAAAATATATCTAAATCCAAGGAAAGTTTATGAAATATATACAGTACCAGTACTTATCCTGACACTAGTGGCAATTAGGCACAATAGAAATTAGTGGGGGGAGGAACAAGGAGAAAACCACAGCTGTGCTGGAGCACACTGAAAACTGTAAAATGAGGCTTTGCAGGTCTGAAGGACAACAAAAAGCTCTGCTGTTGTTTCTTCCTATTAAAGGCTTACCAGCCTTCAACCTTCCATTTGCTGCTTAAAGACACGCAGGCCAGTTTTGGCACACTTAAAAATACATACGTATATGTGGGGAAAGTCTACATGTAATTTTCATTTTATGGAGAGGAAAAAAGCCCACCGTTAGCGACAGGTGGCCTGATAGGAATCATATTGTTCATGACTGGAAGGTACTCAGAAACAGGTGCAGTATGAAAATAAATATCTTGTTTCCTCATTTCACAGCTAAGATGAAAAGGTAAATTTCACTGTTATTTTGAAAATACTGGATATTTTCTTTTTTTTTAAGCTTCAGCAGTCATGAAAAGTCTTTTTTTCCCCTCCTGCCTCTACCAAGCTTAGAGTTTGATTCACATGAAAAAAATCCATAACAAAAAATAACATTCCACCTGAAATATCTCTTTGAATAGCACCCTGTAAAGCTACAGGGAGAAATTAATCTCTTGAGCTATTTCAGTAAAACACACATCTTCCTAAATGTTAATCCTTCTGTACCGCAGTAGATTGGGATGAAAATGGTCACTAAAAACCCAATGAACGCTTAATACATGGCATATACATACCTAAATATTTAGTTCCTACTATGATCATGTCTACAAAGGTGTTTTTAAAAGAAATCTTACAGCATTATTAAACTGAAGTGTTAGTTTCCAGGACAAGAATACCAAATATTCATTCTGTAATAAGAGTCCTTGTGAAAGTTGTGAATGAATTAAGAGTTAAGCCATACCAGTTTGCTATATCACCTGTTTCTCCCCAATAGCTAGCTGAAGAAACCTGGAAGAACTGGTTTGACAACACTAGCACAAAGCAGGAGTAAGAGCACCAGGGGAATCAATATGAATTGCACTAACAACAATTAGTTTACTATCCGAATCCATTAGTTCCTGCAAAATGTTTCAACCCAGCTTCTCCTAGCACAAAAAAGGTATCCTTTTGCTTCACTGTAACAGTTAAATCAAACATTTATCACAACAGCCTGCTAAGCTGACAAAAAGTTATTCTCACCTTTAGTCGTCTTCCTGATGTTAAAATATTTAAAGCTGCTGTCTGTCTGACACTGTAATGCTCTCTCCGCACATGCCCAGCCAGATCCACAGCTGGTGAAAATCAATCCAGCTGCACCAAGGCAAATGAAGCCTTATTGATCTGCACCAGGTGAGGACCATTACAGCCAGTGGAGCCACACTGACACACTCTGCTGAGAAGCCATCTCCACCATGACACTATGGCCACAAGCAAGAAACATGTACAAGCACACCCTTAGTCCTATCTTTGACTCAAAAGACTTCAGTTACTGAATGTCTAAAATCAGATAATAAAAGTGATGCTTTTGCTTTGTCTGAAATTAAGACTTCTGAAAAATAGATTTTTGATACTTCACACCTTCTCAAAATTGAGTTTTACTTAATTCTTAAGACCTTTCTAAAGACTGATATGACAACAGTATGTAAGGTGAAGAAGCATAAGATATTGTAAACACAAAAAAACCTCATCGACAAGCAGAATTCCTGAGTAAACTTCCATCTAGGAGTACACTGAGGTTTTAAGTAGCATTTAATATTACTTAACACATTTTTAAACATCTCAACACAAACTATAAATGCAGTTTAAAAATCTTAAAAAAAAACAAAACTCAAAGTGCATGTTTTCCATAGAGAAGAGGCTTGCTACTGCATGACAGTCAATTTAAATGTCTGTCTTTTTTTTTTTCCCCATACTTTCATTAAGTGGTAATTCAGCTCTTCATCTTTTCCGATTTTCTTTACTCACTTTCACGCAATTACTGTTGGGGGCTCTGATGTTAATGAGTTATACACAGCATATTTAGAAATGAAATACGCTTTTAGAGTATGAAGTTAAGTTAATGGAAGCATCAACCTGAATAGATGCAAAAGCCAGACATCTTTGATATCAGTGCTTGATTGATTTTATAAGTCAGGTGTTCATATGAATAAGTAACCCTTACTTAGCTCAAGGAACATTTTGACAAGAAATTTGCACTGATGAGCTCTAAAGGCAGTCTTTTTATAAGACTCTGCTTTGCATTGTCCCTCATATTTTTGATCTTGTTTGGTTTCACTTTTAAGTCATCTAAATCCTTAACATCATGGCAGACCTATATATTACCATAAAAGCTTTTGTACAGCTGCTTATAAAATCTGTACAAATTAAGAAACATGTGAAACTATTAATATGAAAAGCATGACACTACTTCTGAAAATATTATACTTCATGTATAAAGGGTTCTTTATTGTATTCTCTTAATTGGTACAATGAAGCACAGCTAATAACGGTTGACCAACTATTTTCCAGCTAGTTCAACAGTTTATGTTTAAAGTAATCTCATTTTTAAATACTCTTCTGACCATTCTTTATTTAAATTGATGGCAGACATTAGAAAATACTGTTTCAATAATAAAATACAAGAGTCATTATAACATAATACTTAAAAGCCTAAAAACTTCATCTATCTTACTAAACACATAAGCTGTCAGACTTTTAACCACATCAAAACTAAGTTAACTAGATTTTGCAACTTACTCCCTTGTTTTTGAGCTTCATTTTCTTCTGATTAAGCTAAATCCCTGATTTGAAATGAAATTAGTATATTAGACTAAAGACTCAAAATCAACTGAAAATTATTACTCTGTCTCCAATGGATATCTATCTATTTATCACATGGAAGAGACACATAAGGATGTGCTTTGGGTCTACAGCCATAGAGACTGAATGTGAACAGGGAAAACAGCCAAAATTGCATTTTATTATAAAATCTTTGCTCCTACTGTGAACAGGAGGAATTTTAGTCTTCATTGAAAATGCCCAGCAAGTTCTTCTTCCTTCCCCCCCAACCCTGCTAAGGTCCTTTTGAGGAAGCAATATTATCCAAAAAACTCACATGATTGTACCTATGTTCCAGAATTATTAGCCAAGATCAGAAAATGAGTTGAAGGAAAAAATAAACAGATGAGATACATATATTTGTTAACCACAAGGGTATATAAATCCCAGAACAACTTACCTATGGAGGTCATAGACTTTCTAGCCCTTGAGGTCTTTAATCCAAAATCATCTTGAAAAAGAAACCACCACAAACAAACAAACCAAAAAACCCCAAAACAAAACCAAAAATCAACACCAAAAATTGTAGAAAAGCAAGGAGCAGAATAGTCACCTAGACATAAGGCCACGTTAATTCAGTTTATATCCTTTTACAGAAACACTTTAACCTGTTGAAGATTCCACTGTCTTTCCAGGCAATCAGTGGCACTGTTTCACTAAGGGTGTTTTAGACGAGAATCACCTGATGAAATGCTAAGGTCTGTTCTAATGTGCAGGTGGCTCACATTAATAGAAGAATCCCTCTGGTTTGCAAATCTGTTAATCTAACACAAGACAATCTTCTATGCAGCCATCAGGTGTCACTCTAGGTAATCAAACACAAGAAATGAAAATTAAATCTGTCTGCCTCCCAGCTTTCAGCTTAAAATTGTTGTTTTTAAAAAGTATTTTAAGGAATTTCCCTGAGACTAATAACAGCTCTTGTGAAGTGAAAATGAAGGTTTTTATATAACACCAAGAATGCTTGAATTCAGCCTGACTTCTGGCAATGGTGGGTTACACAGCCAAGATTATTTCATTGCCAGAGGCAGGGAAACTTTCTAGATTTGCTTTGTCCTTGAGCTTATTTATTTTATTTTAGCTTATGTGATATCAGGTTTCAGAGCACTTCAAAGCAGAGTAGAAACACCACAGCCACAACATAAAGTCCTAAACTAGAATATGCTTTTTCTGATTATTCATGTTTGTTCAAAAAACTGTGGCAGTAAGTTTGCCAGGCAGCCTTCATCCCTAGACTAGGTATCACAATCTACAGTGCTCCAATGTTATGCTAAATGTGATTTTATCTGTTCCCTCACAACCAATATTAACATTGATTGATGTACTCTAAGCAATTTAACCCTAACTTCAGTTAAGTGTATACTGTGAAGTAATCCCACACTTCACAGACCCAAACGTGTGACATCTACAGCTGTAAACCATGTATAGAAACTGGGTAATGCAAAGTGAAAAACAATATTTGATCTAATTCAATGGCAGATCATCCAAGGTTTAACACCTAGAATTTCAGCTCTTTCTGCAGCTGTAGCATAAAGAGCAGAAAATGGCTTTAAGTGCTCATGCCATTTCAATCCATCCAAGCTCCATCTTGTGAAACAAAGAGAGATTCATCTGCAGGATGCAAGTTGAAAATACTTTGAATATTACTTTGGCAATAATACTAACTAGTTAATTGAGTTATAATGCTCAATTCTAAGGTGTTTCTTTTTCTGTTTATGCATCAACCCATAAATCCTACCCCAAAGGTTCAGATAAGCAGTGTTCATGCAGTGGTCCTGATATGGAAACTAGCACACAGCAGCCTAGCTGTTATGCATTTGTAACACTTCAGGACAAAAAAGCAGGGTTAGTGGCAGCCACTATCAAGTCTCTACCTGGTAACAGACCCATTACACCTCTGGCCTTCTTCTAGTGCAATTTCAGATGATTAATAATCTGGAAGACTTTTCTTGGCAGAAAAGAAATCTCCAGAAAGGGGCAAATTTTCAGATACCAGGCATAGGGAAGTCTGAATTCGTATCTACCCTCTGATGCAGGAAAGTCTACGCAATATCTGTTCTGCAACCCCAACATAGGAGAACAAAAGGGTAGCTGAGCATTACAAAGAGAGATGCTTCTCCATCTGCACTGCCTAGCAGCAGCACCTGATGTAGTCTCCAGAGCAGCAATATTGCCACAATTCACCACTACAAACCAGGATGAGATGCTGGCACATCTGAGCCTAGTGGAGCTCTGACTTCAGCAAGGCCAGAATTCAGCCCAGGTTCTTGTTGCCTCAAGAGACATGAAAGTGCGTTCACAGATACAAAGTACAGACATTTATACTACCACAAGCTGTAGTTTGTATTTTTATTTTGAAGGCAGAGTCTTATGGAAACCTATTGGATGCTCATGCATTATTAATTTTCTTCAGCTATAAAAATATAAAATGGAATGTACAATAACATGTTGTTTATTGCTTATGCCTGTGTGATGCTCAGAAACTCGGATCTCCTGCCAGACACTTACAAGCAGAACTGTTCCACTTCATGCTGATGACACTGCTCCATCAAACAGCACTAATCAAATTGCCCAGGGCCTTCCAAACAAACTGTTAAACTGCATCATCAAAAAATAGTCAAATGGTACTGCCCATCTCCAGTCTTATACTGACAGCGTGAATTGGAAAGTCTCCAAATATATTATAAAAATATAATAGGTTCTGCAGATTTGCTTCTGAAATTCCAGCCATGTTACATCACTGTCCTTAAATGAATGGCAGCTGATAGCTATCACAATATTTAGAGGTTTATAAAGAAAAATGTTCCACTTTAAAGGTAGCAATGTGTTAGCATCAGATTTTAACATGCTTAATGACAAAGATTCCTGCTTATCTAGAAAAGTTGCTAATACCGGTCTGCTGGTTACTTTAAACATTTCACAGTAATTAAAAAAATAACTTCATTCCAAAGAACAAACACATTCTGATTTTCTCAGTTCTGTACCACAGAAATATTAGGTTTTGTGCTAACAGAAGATCACTTTTGTACTGTTAAGTTTTGGGTTTGCTTAGTCTTCTTTCAAGCAAGCATTTCAGTCAATACCACTGATGTAGAGAAGCAAAGCTGCCCTTATGCTCCTGTCTCTTGCATTGATGAAAAAAGGCAGGCTTTTTTTCTAGTTAGTTGATCATCTTCCTTTTGGAAGTTGTCAGTCTTACCTGTGTCTTCTGCTTTGCATCACAGCTTTAGCAGTGTTTTTAAGAAGATGAAGAAGGAGCAGCTGGTAGGACCATGCCATCAGAGGCAGGCAGCTTTCAGTCTGGAGAAAGGCTCCAGCATCACAAGCTGTACTCCAGGAAACTGGGAAGTATTCAAACACAGGGGAGATATCGTACATGTCGTCTTCTCAAGGATCACTAATCACCTTGAATAACAGGAGAAGATTAAGAGCCTTTCTGTAATATAGGTTTCCCATTTGGTAAGCGAGTGGCAAGGTTTTGTGAGGATGGTATTCTTATTTCAGGCAATGTGAGTATCCAGTTGTTAGCAGATCCTCTGAGTTAAACTGTTGGTCAAGTCTATATTAGCAAATAGTGTCGTACATTAGGAACAGATCTGTGGAACAAAACAGTTGATGCTAAACATCTGACATCAACACTATATGAGTTTCAGAGGGGGTTACTTGGACTAGGTTTGGTCTGTCCTGTTCTGAACACCTGTCGAGGGTGCATGAGGTGCACATCATGGAGCATAGCTTCCACTTTAGTTTCATCTGAAAGGATGAACCACTCCAAAATGGAAACAAAAGCATGATAAATCGGGATTATTGGGTGATTCATTGCAAAAACATGCTCCTGATCTGAACAAAAATGCAAGTGTAGTTGTACCCTTTGAAAGTCTCTTCGTGCTTTAGCCTCCCAAACTCTGTAAGCACTCAAAAGCCAAAATGATGTCTCAAAAAATGAAACAAACATATTCTATCTTTCCGATCCCCCAGCAGAAAGCTGTCGCCATACACATTGCCAGAGAGGACTTCCCAAGCCTGAACTTACTTGGCCCTATCTAACACTCAGTTCAGAGTTCTCTTTGAACATGGTCGGTAAAACAAATAAACATATCAATATTTTGATGGTAGAGGTGTTTTATATGCTGTAAAATAGTTGCAGGTGCACCCATATTTTTCACCGTTTTAACTCTATTTTCCTAGGTGAAGTTGATGAATGCAATATAAGAAGCAGCAGCAGAAAGGTCCAGCTTGATCCAGGCATACTTGGGCAGGTGTTGTGCATGCTTTTGCAGGTAGCTTTGCAAATGCACCTTGATCCCTGTTTGCAAAATTTCAGTTGTTCTAGGGTTGGACAACTCTGAGCAGAGGCTGCCATCTAATCTACTGTTATTGTGGTGTGGATACATGAGGAGTGCTGAGAATCATGTTCTGGTAGCAGATAGGGATGCATGGATCATCAGTTTTAACACATGCAAATTAGTCTTTTTTTATTTATTTTTATTTTTTATTTAGGCATGCTGGTAATAGATGCAATTATAAAAAAGCCATGGGTAGCAGAATGATAGCCCATCGATAGTTATTTGCCTTCTGAGTCATGAAATATTGCACCTGGGCTGAGCTCTGATTTGGAAACTCCCCTAACGTATCTTTAGTACCTCAGACATTTTTAGTGAAGCACTCATAATAATTATCTTTGCTATGCTTACTGACAGGTTTTTTTCTTAAATAAACTATGCCTTTAGACAGCCTTTTATTTGAAAATAAGAACTTCAAGCTCAGAATACTAAAAGGTTAAATAGAAAACTTGACTTTTCCTTCAGTACCAATATATCAACAGTTCAGCAGAATCAGTGGGAAGTGAGGAAGAAAAAAATATTAATTAATTGCAATACATTTTAAAACACAGCTCATTTTGAACTGCCTCTCCAGGTTTCTCCCAGATTTGTTCTGAGTATATCTACAAATGTCACGTGTTTTCTATATTCAGGCTAGTATGAACAGAGTCCCACAGAATGCAATAAGGTTCCACAAGTTTTAAGTGTCCAGCAAGACAGGGGATAGTATTAGTGTCTGCAAACATTCTTCCTCTGTCTCTGTCTTTAGATATGAAATACGAAAGCAAATAAGAAATACAATCTGCTTTCCCATCGTGGCAAAGATAATAATTTCGTGTTTCAAAGAACTTTGGCCAAAAGCTTTGAAAAATGAAACTGTTTCCTCTTCTCACTTGATAGACATGGGCAAAGGCTAAGTAAGAATGTCCCACAGTACTATTACGTGAAGCTCCTCTGTTTCCCACATATATTTGCTTATAGACTAGGTGCGAAAATCTGTCACTGGACTTACACATTTCTCTGGACAGCCACAATTCAGCAAAACTGTAGAATTACTCTATTGTCCCAAAGAGAAATATATATGGTGCAATTTTACTTTCATAGTGATTATTATTTTTCCTCATTCCTCAGTCTTCCTTTAAGAGAAATCACAGCCATTCTCTCCAGCAGCTGTACCACTATACAATGTGATTTAGCTGATATTAAGAAGCCAAATAATCAGAAAAAAATGCACCAAGACAATCCAAAACACTTTCAAATTTGTTTGCTATCTGTACATGCTATTTAGTAAATACTTATATACAGATACATGTGTATATCAGAACAGATTTGTAAACAATTAGGAAGCAGAAGAAAAGTTGAATTTGCAAGTGATATCATTCTCAGTAAATAAACATCCAGTTTAATAGCATAAGTAACAATATGTAACAGGCATTATTTCAAAACAGTAAAAAAAAAAAAAATCCAAAAAAGCCCCCTGTATTCATAGTGACAATTCTCTTATGACAACATCACAGGAAAAGGTTGTAATTAATGCAAAAATAAAGCGGACAATCTATTAACATAATCTGAATAAAATCCTTCCACAGTTAAATGCAGACACTAAGTGCTAGTATAATACTTTATTAATTAACAAAGTATTTATCCACTGGGAAATGAGGATAAAAGACTGTACACTTTGTCAGACTGCAGAAAAATGTGTTAGCTCTTCATAAGAAATGCATAAAACTCAAACAAAAGAATGATTATCTCTTTAAACCAATTACATTTAATCTCAGAAGAAAGAATGAATAAATCTGTTCCTTCATGTTACTGTGATACACCACCAAAATTACCAAGATCACAGTCCTTTATAGATTTCAAGGCTAGTATCAAGCTATTCTCTTGAACTGTTAAAAGTATTAGTATGCCAAAAGGAATTTTAAGTTACAGGATTTTTTTAAGAGGAGCAATAGTTTTGTAAATGCATTATTTTAAATGAAGCTGTTTTCTAGGCAAATGAAAGACATAGTGCTTTCTAAACAGTCTTCGTCACATAGCACAGCCATCCTGGCTGGACACCTTTACACAGTATATCCTTATCCTAATTACACTGTCAGAATGACTTACACTTACCATGTGCTCTAGAAATCTTGCTTTTCCTACACTTAAACTTTGAAAATGTTACATTTTTAGATAATCATATTTTAACTAATTGCAAATAATTTCTTATCCATTATCTGTAAAAAAAGCCCAGGCCTTCCAAACTACAAAGGATTTAAAAATTAAAACAAACACAAGTGGACAACCTACTCTAAAAGTCTTAAGATAAAATATTTTACAGAAAGCAGGGAAAATCAGAATAGTAAGGATAGAAGAGCATTGCTCAAGGGGGGACTACAGTCATTAAAACCTGGTCAGTATATGGACTAAGCTATTCTAAAATTACTAGTGAATGATTAATAAGTTTCTAACATGTCTACTTCCGATACAACTGTTTTTCAAAAGTGAAATGTTTTAGTCCCCTAAGAGATCACTCAATCATTAGACTTTCTGCTATTGATTCTGAACCTGATCATTGAGACTCTTCCTAGTGACTTTAAGAAGTCCCGTATCAATTTCCATCCTCTAAGTGAGAACATTGGAGCCTTGCAAATAAAGAATTCTCTGAAAAGTTGGAAGTCACTTCCTATATACCCTTGCTTAAGGTCCTGCATTGTCCTTGCAAATAAAGAATTCTCTGAAAAGTTGAAAGTCACTTCCTATACACCCTTGCTCAAGGTCCTGCATTGTCCCAGGAATAAGGAAAGGAACAGATTGAAATTTATTCCTGTGCAGATAGCCACTGCATCATTTCAATCTTCCTAAAGCCTTTCCTTCATATTATGTTACCTTGCATGTACATATATCACATTTTAATAAGAAATGCATGCCAATTACCCCTCAATTATCCTTTGGAGAAGAAAAAAAAAAGTTTTTGTGTAAAACTAATCCAGAAGTTTCCAGTCTTGTTTAAAAACTGACAAATATTTATTTGGAAAAGACATTAATATTTTCTGTTAGCAGTTCTAGTTTTGATCCTTCACTCTTCCAGACCATTTGTGGACTCATGTCTCAATTAGACTGCATCTCCATTAATGTAATGAAACATCACAGGATTCCATTGTAAAATGCAAAGTCTGCTCACAGCATAAATACGTCAGGGCATAACTTCATCACCAATTTATGAACTTTAAAGTGTAAAAATAGTCCTCGTGTGGAGATCATTCCATTGTGAATGTGTACTGTGAGAAGTCTTATTCTTTCCTCCAAGGCAGTTCTTTCTACCTGGTGGGGCACTTTGAATACCACCTACTGCGACAAGATGCAAAGCGTTCACAATCAATACGAGATTAATCATTGATTTACTATTTATGAATACATATTGACTTCATATTATTATCTTTTCCCCTTTATGGGATAAAATTCTAGAAACGAAAGGATGAAAATAAAAGACTTTCAGATAGGAAAGATAAAACTTTCATTACAATGAATCAATGCTGATTTTTCCATTAACATTCCAGTAAACTAATCAAAACTTGTTTTCTCAAGGGCTCATTGAAAAATTAATGTATAATGCAGTGAATAACTCAAGTAACCTCAAGTTTCCCAAACTGAACGAATTTCTATGACACTCAAGGTTCTCTGAATTTTTTTCTCACTTGTATTCATAAAAAATGCATATATTTGAAATGATCAATCTAGTAGATAATTTAAATTTTTCTGGTTTTTGTTCTTCTCATTATTACTACTTTTCCATTTCACAGAGTAAGAAATAGGAACTTTCCCAAAGTTGCAGAACATCTCTTGCTCAGAACCAGAGCTAGAAGCCAGAAGGTCCTAACTGGTCTCAGTACTTCACGTGTAAATCTTTCTGTAGCAGCATCAATAAATTGCAAAAGAGATTCTTGGAAGTTCAGACCCTTATGGAAGGGATGAGAAGGGATGAATTCCTTTGCCTGAAGCCTTAATACAGAATGAAAAGCTCTGCCTATCAATACCTGTTTTGTGTAGTGCACAGTTACAGGCATGTACTACTCTCTTTCTCCTAATGTCTTTGCATTTTCAATATCCTTCTGATGCACTTTTGTTACATACTTAATGTTGTTACAGGTGCAAAACTGTAATTTCAATCTTGAATGCTGTTGCACATGTGCCTCAAAAACACTGAAGGCCAAAACTGTATGCTGCTAACACAGATTGTGGGTCAACAACATTTTTCTTTGCTTGCTAATGCTTTATTGTCTCTTAGTATACATTGAAATAGTAATGGTAATTTATGCAGATATTTTGTATGCATAGCAAATAATGAGAAACACCTGCAGAAATTTCCCTCCTTCTCTGAGTTCAGCAACTAATTATATTTTTAAATAATGGCTACCATTGAACACAATTATCCAAATCACTTTAAGTAATGGAATCTTTTAAAGGTGTTTTTGAAAATTTTCACACAGTTTTTAAACAGTCTTTTCATTTACCGGATAGGAGACAAAGAACATGGCAAGCAGCTTAGTAACCCAAAAATGTTTTGGCAGCTATAAATCAGACTGTGGTTTTTTTTCAGTCTTCCGCAGCTAATACTTTGCTGATTTAAAGAAAGGCTAGGATTTCCCCAATACCTTCCCTTCCTGATTAACATTCATGGGTGCTATATATTAATAACAAACTACAGGAAAAAGTAAAATACCGAGCCCCTCCAGTTAAAGTGACTGACTCAGCAAATCTCGCCTTTCCAAAGAAGAGATTTGAAAGCAGAGGCAGGGACGGAAAGTAGCAATCTTATGAATAAGGAATGAGGATCTAATTTAAGGAGAAGAGTAGACCAAAGGTCTCTGAAGACTAAAGTAACATCCATTCATCTGAGAGATACTCATATCTTTGTACCTTGCACGTTGAACATTCTTTCCAACTCTCTAACTAAATGGGACGGAAGTGTTGCTTCTTGCTATACTGTCCATTGCAGGTAAATAAGTGAAAAAGAGTAAAGGAAAACCACATGACAAATACTGTAATCGGCTCAGCTCCTGGATTTGATTCTCTGTATCTGCTTGTAAACTTGAGAAATGGGTCAGTTTTAATTCAGCACCTCTTTCTCCTGTTTTTACTTCCAAGCTTTCCAGAATGATAAAACAAAGAACAAAACTGTTTTAAATACATCTGAAAACAGCCCCCCCCCCCCAAAAAAAAACAATAAATGAAAACAAAGGGTTACCCAAAACCTCCATAGCATTTTCTGCCTCATATTCAGATGTCTAACCAGAAGTTTCCTTTATTTCCCAGCACTTGGATAAGCATGTAACTGTAATTGCCTTATTATTCACATCAGACCCACCACCAGGCTTCTCAGCAGTGAGTTAATACTGAGTTTTGCAACCCCAAAGATGACTGATCAAGATTAACTCCAAGCCAGGATGCCCTGCTATGGAAAAATAAACGTAAGGGTAAAGGCAGAGGTGGTCCATATAGGATGAGAAGAACCCTATGTAGTCAAAGCTGTAGATTTGCTGTTGTTATGGGGTAGGGGTGATTACTGTAGAAAAGTCCACCCTATAGACACCATCTCACAGGTCCTATTCTAATTCAAAGTGGCTTCAGAAAGCCAGATGTTTTCTAGGGTGCTGACATCAATGATAGGAACATGCTACTGCTGCTGCTGATGGGGGTCTGTGCCCTAGGGCTACTTTGCTTCAAGGAGTAGCAGCCAGTCCCTGACTGTATCGCGCACACTTTGCCTTTCTAGTATTGTGACTCCAGAGTGAACGGATTTATGTTTTGTGTTGTAAATACAGCTAACCCTTCAACAACATTGGAATGCACATGACAAATTTCACAAAACACCCAAATTTCTGGCATCTAACATCAAAAAGTCGCGGCAAACACAGCAACACCCTAAAACTGAATCATATCAAACAAGTTCTGAATTTTAAAATTCAGGGGGGTCTCCAGCTTGGTCACTTGGGCAAGATCATGCCTACATAAGGCATGGCTGCCCCAGGTTTGCAATTCATCTTTTTCATCTTCTGTTGCTGGTGGAAACAGACATGATGCTCCTGGAGGTGGACAGGGATGACAAAAATTAAAATTACAGCCTCAAAGAAACCTATTTATCTCTAGTATTACAGGTGCATAGTACAGTGAAATGGGACAATTAGAGTTAAAAAGGAGGGAAATTAGGATTCAGTTATATGTATGATACTCCTGTGTGAAATGAGTTGTTATTCTAACTTATTTCCCTGAAGCTAGACATCCACATCATATAAATGTGGGAACTGATACTTATAGTTCACCTTCTGAAAAGAAGCCAAGAATTAACTTCTAATTTTGAGTTAATCAGAGCAAAGATAAAGCAGTTTAGAGAAGCACTGACACACCTTCTTTCACGCTTCATAGACAAACAGTAGAAATTATTCGTCAAGCCTTTGAATCAGTATCCCGTACCTGTACACAGCTCCACAGCATGACTTGCAGAATCATGGCTTTTGCACTATTATTTTCTTATTTTGTACATGCAATAAATTTTTACAAACATTACATTAATTTGATAAAGACATTATATTAAAAATGTCAAAAGCATTAGTGACTAATTTTAAAATAATGTCCATTACCTGAATTTTGAAATTTACATTAAAAATCACACCTTAATTTTTTTGTGCAAATTTCTTACAGTTTTGAAAATTAACAAAATATTTGACAATATGTCAGAATGGAATCCCCCCCTCGCAAACAGTGTTAAATTCATTTTAATAGCTGCACTGGATCTTTAATAGTTTAAACCTTTTTTGATAAATGCCGAGGATTTAATTTCTTGAATTTTACTCATTTTTCTAAAAAGTCTGATCATTATGCTCCAGACTGAAAGAACATTTAGCACAGGATCTTGTCTCTAACAGTAGTCAGTAACGCAAGCCCAGGAAACCTGTAAGGATAGGGTAAGCATGCAATAGTACTTCACAGGATGCTCCTTCAACTTCCAGGAAGCTTTGTTTTCTATTTCTTAACCCTGAAACAGGTTTTTTTTTTATGTAGTAGTCTAAACATTTCATTAGCATTTCCATAGTCTTCCATCTGCAGAATATTTACAAGACATTTAAAGATGCTAAATTATACTAAAATCATTAGATAAATATTTTAGATTTCAAACCTAATTCTAAAAATTTAATTATGACCTTTGCAAACCTGAAATCAAGACTGATTTTGTTGACATATGTGCAAGAATGTCTTGTACCATGATAAAATTGAATGTAACGAATAGCATATCTTATCTGTCTTGATGTAAGGTCAAATACTGAAAATTATACCCAGGAAAAATGCCATTTGTCATCTGTCCTCAGTCTTTTGTATATGCATTTGCTAACTGGTCAACTTGATCTAAGCTTTCTAGAAGAGAGATAACGCAGGGCTTTTGAAATGCATCTCTCCAAGAGTGCAGTTCCCACCTAGTCTTGATTTCCAAAACAAAGCCAGAGAATGTTAACACTCAGAGCTCAAACAGATTTGTAGAAGATTAAAAGGAACTCATTTAAGACAAGCAGATACAGAAAATATACTGATAAGTTCACTTCTACTCTATGTAGAGTCCTGTGTGGTACTGTGCTGACTGGAGAGGGACGAAGCAACATGATTTTACAGAGGTAGTCAGCATGAGACCTAAATAACACCACTTTAAGGAAGATAAAAGTAGGTAAGCTTTTCCCAAAATATAGCAGTGGGCATTCAAGGGAGAAGGAAGGTACTGTGGGAATAGAATTCCCACACCCAGTGCAGAGAATAGGAATTACTTTCCACTTCCAAATCCCAAAAGGGTAGCCAGGTTTTTCTGTCTTGATCAAACACAATCTCAAGATGTCAAAGGCCAATTGTAAGTATAACTACAAAATACATGATCCATCATAATCTCATTTGACCAAGTTACTTATATTAACTTGTACTTTACTGAAATGAAATGCTAGGTTTTTAGGTTAGAATCAGGACTGAATAAAATATTTCAAACAACACATAATATTATTATAAACTTCCTGATAAGTATCTAGTCTCAGAGTTTAAATACCTTAAAGAAAAAGAGAAAAGAAAAAGTGCATCTCCTTGCAAAGTGTTGTGGAAAAGACCTTGCATTCCCAGTTGCATTTGCAACAAGATTTTGATAACGATGAGTTTTGTAGGGACCACTGCTTCTCCCCTCTATAAGCAAATATCTCGTGGCTGGTACGTGGAAGAAGTAAAATGTATTTTTTAAAAAATGCTCTGACTCTCCAGATGCGTTTCACAAACTGTGGTAGCCCACATCGTCCATGAGAGGGAACTATTGTTTAACAGTTGAAGATTCATAGCCCCTCTTCAGTTCATTCAGTGCAATTTCCCTCTGCTTATCTGAACCCTGCCAAATGGGATGTTCAGAAAGTAAAAGGACAATCTCGATCCTCATTAGAATGCTATTTTTGAAAGCTAAACTGTTTTAACTTTTAACAAGAAGGGTACTAAAGATGGTGCTACTAATGGGATTTGGTGTGCTGTGCAGATGGAACCAAGTGACAGGCGCCTGATACCAAACGAGAGACATGATAGCAATAGACATCATAACAAGAACACATTTGCTGCATTCAGTGCTTTCTAAGGAAAAAGAAAACTTTTCCCAGGGATATATTAATTTTAAAACATGTCACTGTAAAATAAAGAAAGAAATAAAAAGAATAGCTCAGTATTCATCAGATCAGATTCCTGCTTGACAAGTAAAAATAATGATCTGTAACTTGTACGATGTAAACATACGCTGTGAAGGGTTCTTTTCTACAATCTCCCACCCATTGCAACTGGCAAAATTCAGACTACTGCAATAGAAGATATGTAGAGTGGACTCTTGGAGATTACACAGTCTCCTGCTGGATTCTGCCCAGCCCCTACAGTGGCAGAACTACAAAACAAGTTGGAAAAATATATGCTTCTTTAGGGGTTCTTTTTTTGGAGCAAAGGAGAAGACGAATATGTTCATTCATCTTGACAACCTCCTGATTTATTAGAGCGTTGACGTCCATTCCTTTTGTACAATTTGGCAAATGATCAATAGAATTATCCTTCGTGCAGACAGTCTCAGATTGACCGTGGCAGCAGGTACAAAAGGCATAAGACCAGATTAGCGTCTGGGATGAATTGACAGCGTAAAGGGACGTCTGTTTTACAGACTAGATTGAAAAGCAGTAAGTAGGTTGATAATGTGGCTGAAATTCATGCCACAAATCTCACAAAAATCACACATTTTTGTGAAATTTGTATTGTTAATTTTTTTCATTAAATAAACCATAGATATACATATAAATATATAGTATATACGTATACATATACAATATATATTTTTTTTTACTAACATTGATAGGTAAATTGGTAGGCAAAAAAGAGGAAAGAAGGTTATAGACTCTGTTCTTTCCTGTCTGCCTAACTTCATATATGTGAGTAGTCCAGCTGAATATAATGGGGGTAACTCGTATTATCTTGCCTCTAAAGTTAAGAAAAGCTTTGCAGTTTCAAGTTACAGTTTTTGTGCGTTTTGATTATGCAGCTATTTTTCTGGTATATAAAATGACTCTGAAATAAACACAATACCTCCAGAATTATTTAAATATATGTTGATTTAAAATTCCACATATTTCCTGGCCTTAATTTTGCCCTTTGTCTGAAACTAATAGTCATCAAAATTGCAGTTGCTTAACCGCTGTCTTTAAACAAGAAAACATTCCGCATTTGATTAACAGAGAAACCTCCTCATCAAGAATTTTTTCTTTTAATATTCCATTTTTTATTCCTTCATTAAAAAAATGCAATGAAATAAGATGTCTTATAAGTAAAAAAACTATCACAATTAAGCCCATTCTCAAATTAATTAAATAGCAGTGTCCTCCAAACATTTTGTTCAAAAATGTAAAATCCCTCAACTTAAAATGCTGTGAATTAACATTTATTTTTTGTATTAAAAAGGCTCAGCTTCTCTCTGTGCTTCAAAACTGACATATTGTGCAATAAACAGCAATCAGCCTAAAGATGCTATATTAAACAAACCAAGTTTTGTTTTGCTAAACTAAGCAAAATTAGTTGAATGCCCTAAGTAATAGTTGCTGGTATTTTTTTGTAAATTATTTCTCCACTTGTTTTTGTGTCTATGCATAAATTAAAAATCTGCTGAAATTTATTATTCATCTGAGATGTAATTAATATGCAAAATTATGCAAATTAAGATGCAATTAGGCTTCAATTCTCTAGTGGAATTTTCCATTATAATTTAATACAAAGTAATAGAGTAATTGGTGTCACGTGTAATTACGGTTACTCACGTGTACTTGCAGACGTGAAAATGGTGTGGTATATGTTAGTTATCCTATGCAAATGTACCGTACAGGCTCTTAACACTTGGGAACTAGGTAAACAAAGATTGTCTTAAAAAAGAAGTGAGCAATAGTGACCCTTCTTTCTTGTCATGTACTGTCATTTTCAAGAACATGAATAATTGTAATTAATTTTTGCTGTGTTTATTCCTTAGAATTTATAAATAGGTAGCATGATGCAATACTAGGCTTTCTGGTTTTAATGTCTTCTTTAGGAAATTGTCTTTGGTGAAACAAAAAATTATTATCAAAACGACAAAGATTTGGAGGATCAGTGATACACGTAACACCAATTTGTCAAGTTTTTAACACAAAATATATTTCCTGTCTTAATGTGATATACGATGAGTTTCAATTGCTTTATAATTTGCTACTTCTTAGTATACAGCTTTGCACTACAACCTATAATGCAAAATCCGATTCATACAGTTTGGCTGGAGCTAGAACCTACAAACAGTTGTGGACATAAGTACATGTACTGGGTGAGCAAATCACACTGAACTCAAGTTCTCTGAAGTGTTAACATCTGCAGGATCAGCCTCTGAGTTCATATGAGCTGTCAATATAATTGGCTATCTGTGATATGCAAAATAATTCACAATGCTTTTTAAGTCATTTTCCTGTCCTGAACTTTAATTCTTGCTTTGCACTTAGAGAATTTCGGGTATAGCAATAAACTGCTCAAATCACCCAAGTAATCCAAATTTCATAATTTGCCTGATAACTACATATCCAGCTGTATCAAAGGGACAGATTACCATGCACTTGAATTCACAAAAATGATAAAGAAATAAGGACGAGGCGGGAAAAAAACACCCAAAACCCAGAACAATGCTTTCCAAATTTTATGGTAACAAATACAACATGAATTGCTTCTTAGCTCTGACTCCTAACTCACCATTCCCTCACAGCAGCATACACCTCTCATTTTGTAACACCCTAACAGCAACACACACAAGCCAGTAACATGTGGACAAAAGAAAAAGAATTATTCCATTCCAGGTTTGTTTTTTTCTTTTCTGAGTGCTAGGGCATTTTGCACAACCACGTTTTTGTTTTAATGCTATCATATTCTCAAAATCTTATTTTTTTTCCCCTGCAGGTTGGAACTTTTCCGTTGTTCATGTTATAAGTTTAATGCGGATGGATCAATAGGTAGGTAGGTGGGGTGAAGAGAGGGAAATTGGAATGATTTAATATAATGAGTATAGAGCTTCTGTGTGCCAAACTGGTCTCCTTCTCTTTCTTTTCATTTGCTTCGACTGCCGCTGGCTAATTATTTAAAGGAAAAGGCATCTATGTGAGAAAATAAAATCTACCATTAGTCTCTTGTGCTGCACCCTTCCCTAGCCCCACCCATTCATCCATATGTAGCTTTTCCATTCACTCCCATAATACCACCAATTACTATGCAGTCAGGACCATTCATATTCATATTCACATCTCACTGTGGACATTTAAGCTACACTCTGAGCAACACTCATACCTTAAACTACACCTATTATACAGCTGTTGTACAATTACTGTAAATGAAGTATACAATATGGGGCTCAGCTTGTATAATAATTTGTAATCAGTGATAGGGGAAGAGGGTTTTGTGTACTTCTGCCCTGCGTACCTTTTGGTCTCCTTCTTTGCATCATTCTTCTCTCCCTTCCTCCCCTTGGGCTTTGTTCAATAAAGGCTTATTCTGAGAGACACAATAAAGAGATTCTCATCTGGGGTAAAATAACTTAGCCCTCCTGCAACTACACCAGTTTATGCCAGCTGAGACAGGCTGACTGTCTGTCTCAGCACATAGCACTGATCTCTTTTGCATCGTTCTTTACTGAAATGGACTTACGCTTGATTTACACCAGAGATCAGAACAAAATATGTAACCTTTGTATGATAAGATAAGATGATCAGAAGAAAGGTCAGAACAGAATCACTACAGGGAGCACTACTAACTAAATTAATGGCCTTTTGTTTGGCTAGTTTTAACTGTTTATTGGGTAGTAGCTGCTCCCACAGTTAAAAGATTATAGGCTTGATGGACCAATGCTCTGATCCAGTGGCAAATCTCAGGCTAATAACAAAGGAGAGGAAACTTGGTAGAATATGATGTATGTAGGTCAGCTATCTCATGGGTGGGCTGGAGTTTTCACGATCTTTTCTTTGCAATATTTCCATACTTGAAATTTTGTCACTTGAACTTAGGATGGGTTTATCACTTACGAGAGCAAAGCCACACGCAAAATACCTTGAAACAGTTTCCCACTGCTACCCAGACTATGGTCAACATCAACTGTATTTTGCAGAGAACGTTAAAAAGAGTTGTTATGGATCCTTTAACATAATTTATTCAGACACTTTCCTGTGTCTGTTTACAAATATACTTTCATAAAAACAAGTTTGACAGTTATGAAGTCTTGACTAGTTCTGGTAATGTTCTTCAATAACATGGAAAATCATTTCAGTATCAGTAGATATTTTAAAACCATAGAAACAATTTAAGGCTTCCTACTTTATTGACTTACATACAATGTAACCCTCAGACTCCATCCAATATTTTCACAAATACCATGTTCTTTATGTGCGCTCCTTCTTCTACACTTGCCATTGCATTGTCATGTCCTTCTGCTATGTTTTTTCTGACCTACTAATCCTATGAATATGGGTAACTTACTCTTGTGACTGTTCACAAGACTGTGAATTGACTGTATGGGGACTAGTCACATATATCCTCCTTAGTAACTGTTTGCAACGGTATAGCCTTAAGATAGGTAGTCTGTCTCAGTAGTGTTGTAAAAGTCCTATCATCCAGCTTGCTGTTATTAAATATAATAGCAATGCTAACAAATTTTTAATAAGATTTTAATAGGCATTACTGTTCCAATTAGAGCAGGCTTTCTTCCTTTCTCCCTTAAAGCAGAAGGTCACAGTCAATATTTCTGGTGCCATCCCATTGGGTAACCATTAACTGAGTTCTTGTTATGGGTTTTCAGCTGAATAATTGTTGCTTTCCATGCTACTGCTTCTCTCGTAAGTGGATTTACTGATAGAGAGGTACTGTAGGTCTTTCCTCCCTCTTGTGTGCCATGTTACAGGGAAGAAGCTGCATCACTGCCCCTTCAGCATTTTGTTTACGTACAACTTTATCTCCCCTCCCCTCCTCTCTCTTTCAAGACTCCTGCTCTTCTCTGTAATAGGAGGGAACAACTGTTTCCCATCAGAGACTAACCAACAGGTCAGCCTTTCCATTTGTTCCCGTCACTCAACATGTTTATCGATTTCCTTAGGAAGGTGGTTTCTACCACAAGATAAAGGACCAAATAGAGATTATTTGCTTGTTGCTGCTGTGGTGCTTCTTCACTGATGCACTTGAACATAGTTACTGTCATTCTTACATTCACGCACCAATATCAAACAGTTTACACGTTTCTTACAAACTTGCACGTTTCTGCAGTGAGGTGGGGTAGTTCAAACAGTTGTCAGCAAGATGGAGAACATTGTCACTTATGGGAAACAAGTACAGATACCATTCAAGCTGTTCGTGGTTCAGAGTTGTGTTTGCCACGTATATCAAAAAATATAGTAGGAAAAGGGAAAAAACCTCATTCTTAGGTGACCTTGTAGAAGGCAGGTGTTCCAAACATGGTACGTACCGCCGCATCTGCTACAGTTCAGCCATCTCAGGTAATGAGAACCTTGAATGCAGGTAGACACCAAACTACCTTCTCTATGCCTGTAGTAGGGTCTCTCTAGCCCAGGTTCAAGATACAGTTACAGAGAAGCTTTGCTCATTCTGAAGATTAACAAAGGTCTTCAGATAGAGAAAATCACTGCTGCTTAAGATAACTCCTTCCACAAGTACCAAGAGAAACATTAACATATAATTTGTATTAAGAACTTTTGATGAGCTTCCAAAGATCTACAGTTAATCAGTAAAATAAATGTTCTTAACTGGAGAGATGTTTTGGACCCAGAGTTCCTATCAAGTGACTTATCCAAACTCCAAACTGATCCTCTGTCCCTCTGTGTAGGTACAGGGAAGGAACAGTTTTTAGCTCTTTGATCATGGAAAGAAATGTGGACTGCATCATGGTGCTTAGAAAAGTCATAGTCTGATGAGCAGTGATCTTGGTAGCAGCACCATTTTAAACAGCCTGACTCTTCCCTCTCGTCTTTCTGGTCCCTGGCTTAACGTTCCCACACCATTTCTACCTCCAGCTGTGCGCCCAGTAGCAGGGGAATGTGATGAACTGACAAGGATTAAAAATAACCTGCTAAAAACAATTTGGTTTAACCTGACTCTGTTAGTCATACTGCTGCTAAAAAGAATGTCTCAGGTGACATTCCTGCTTCCTCAGGCTCTGCCCCTTTTCTACTGTGTCCTCTAAAGAAACCTAGAGAGTGGACTTAATTTGTAGTCATTTCCATGGAATCCGGAAGATGATCCAGATCACAATTGCCTCTTACTACCTTCCTCAACAGTCCTCCATCTTGCTGCTCTTCTCTTCTCTTCTATTCACGTTAACAAATGTCAGGTGTCAAAATGTGTTATCTATTCCATTTT
This sequence comes from Mycteria americana, assembly GCF_035582795.1. Taxonomy (NCBI): domain Eukaryota; kingdom Metazoa; phylum Chordata; class Aves; order Ciconiiformes; family Ciconiidae; genus Mycteria; species Mycteria americana. The sequence continues at coordinate 41,229,755 of NC_134366.1, read as the reverse complement.
TAATTTAATGATCTCCTACTCTTATTTTCTGTCTAGGAAGCACTGTCTGTCTTATTAGTCATTCATTGCCATAAAATCCCTCCCTTCATCTTTCCCAGCTTCTGCAATAGTCTACAACAGTCGTAATCTCTACTTCCAAAGTTTATGCAGTTTTGTGTTATTACCTCACTGACTTGCTTTATATTGCCTATCTTTTAACTTGATCTTCCTATTTTGGCCTCCCATGAACTGTCCACAGCTCAAGACTAGAGTTATGTTGGACTCTAGTGCTGTAAGATCTTAAGTTAAGATTTCCTGGAAGTTCTGTGCATTTTTAGTATGGGAAATATAGAGAAAAAGAGAGACACAAAGAGAGAAGAGACCTCAGCTACCAACAGAACAGCCAGTGACCCATGTTTGCAATGCTGAAACAGGATGAGAGACTGAACTTCAAGTACAATTCCAATCAATATTTAATTACTGATATAGAGTGGAACAAGTTTCAACAGGAAATACAACAAAAATCTGCCCTTTAGATCCACTGGCTTGGTGGAGCTCCCCTGAAGACAGAAGTTCAAGCTATGTCTGGTGTCAGTCCATAGGAGATTAATTTTGATTGATTGGGTGACTACCTGCTCTGTTTTGTTATTTTCAGTTACAGAGCAGGACTGTAGAGCAACACCTCTTCTTAGAAGAGAAGTCCATCCTTACCAAAACTGAAAATTGGATTTCAAGTGAAGAAGGAAGATTTAGAAAGCAAAAAGCAAACAAACATAAAAGCAAAACCAAAAAGCTCCAAAAAGCTTTCTCAATTCATTGAGAAATTTCTAGTCCACTTTACATAAGACCTCCCTTCCCTTCTCCACCCATAACTAAATAGTACATAACTTCTATTTGAGGCCATTTTACTCATTTATTGTGCTGAAAAACTTTATTTTACCACATGCTCAAGACTATTTCCTCCTCCCCAACTGCTGATCACCACTACTGCTCTAACAAAGATGCCATATAACAATTAATTGCTTTGCTTTGTATTATAGCTCATCAACTTGTTGGGAGCTAGGAAAAATGAAATAATGGGGGTCACTTCTGGAAAAATGAGTTTATTTTCATGCCAGCTGCAGAAAATGAGCAAGGCTGGCTTCATGCCAGTTAAAGGGATGCTGTAAGAGGTTTTCTTCTGTTTGCCTGAAGCAAAAACGCCTATCTAAAGAGTTACACATGCACATACACACATGCATGTACATGCATGCAATCTAAAAAAAATATTATTTTGTAAAATAGGCTAGATTTCACATCTCTTGCTCTCTTTTGCCCTAACTTTTCCTCCTTTATTTTTTTTAACTTACATTAAAAACTCCTGTTCTCATGTATTTATCCTTTTGAAAATGGTTTACTAATTTAATATAAATACTGTTGCCTTACCAGCTAACATGGGTTTTACAGCTACATGACCTGGAAACTAAATATTACTGAACTAGTTTAGAGTTCGCTTAGAGTTTTTACCCTTTTAAAAGCAAGTCTGATCACCTGCTTCATCTATTTGTGAAACATTAAATGATTAAAAGTTTGATACAAATGGAAGGAACCACATAGATATTTTCAAGCACTCAGCACCTGTGTACTGATATTTTGACTAATGTGTCTTAAATCCCCAAGAAAGCTGAGCTCTATAGACTTAGCAGATTACTTAATGGCAGTATATGTTAAGGTACTGCCATAAGTCAGTTTGGAAGTAACTGATGACTGGACTCATCATTGAGGAGAGAAGATACAGCCTCTTTCTAGCAACAATAAGTCCTTGAAAATAATTTCTTCATTGAGACACAAATATCTGTGTAGCACTTAACTTGGGCATTGCACACAGCAGTGGCCTTAACTTCCAGATTTCTGCCAAGTATGAAATGGCAGTTTCCTGTTGTAATTTCAGGAAATTTGAATCAAGGAAAGAAATTATGAAAAAAGAAGGAAAAGCTTTTTAATATTGAAAAGTGTGAGCCTTAATAGCAAAGAAAAAAAAATAGGGAGTGTAACTGATAAATAAATGAAACAAGGTGTAAAAAAGTATTAATGTTTTCATTATTTCACACTATTTCTATTCTGTTGTAACTGATTTCCATAGTAATATAGTTAGCTCAAAATCTGTCTTTGCATATAAGGTCTCCATAGAAAAAGCAAACGTGAAAATGGCAATATTTTCAACACTTCTTTTCTTTAATAAAACTAACATTTTCAAATCTGCTTTTATTAAAACACAATAAATACCATCAATTTTTGACATGAAATCTCATTATACACTGTAAATATTTATCACTTTGCAGAAAGAAGATTATACATTAGTTCTATTCATTCAATTCAAATCTGAGTAAGAATGAATTAATGTTTTATTTTTCTTCATCTATTTAAAAAGGCACAGTTGCTGGAAGAAAAAGAAAGAAATACTTTTTGTTGCTGCTAACAGATAGGCACAGAGAAATATATCAGAGGTAAGTGCTCTGATACACTGTTCCTTGACCCTGCAATTACTCCCTGCAAATGCCATTTATGATTCTCACAAAGTCCCATTGATTTCAAAGGGAGTCAGTCCATGACGACCTCTTTGGAAGAAGACAATACTAACCTCTCCATTTCTGAAATTTGGTTTCAAATATGGACTGAGGTTACAAGGGAAAAAAGAAAATCTGATTATTTTATTCTCCTTCTACCTTTGTAACAGGATCACTATTATATAAACCAGTAGAGTTCAGAACCCAGAAAAGCCTCTGTTCACAAAGCTCAAAATTGGAATAGCAGTGGTGTAACACAGAAGGACAAGGTGAATGGACATAAAAATTGCGGAAGTGTATGTTATGCCTGTCTGTACTAACCAACACTAGGACTCTTTATTATTCTTTTCATTAAATCTAACCCCAAGTATTTTAAATCAAATTTTAAGCTTCAAATTTCTAACTTGTGTAAGTGATGTTCTCTGAGAAAACCATTCTTGCAGATCTGTTGTTCTTTGAGTTTATGGTTTTACATAGATAACAATATAGACCATATCCTGTTGCACAACCTTTGAAAGATTCTGCAAGTATCACAATTTAGTCGCACATGTCCTATCAGTCTCACTTAAATCCTTTGAAGAACACTTTTGCTAACCTACATACACCTAAGAACAGAGAAAGTGGGCTTCCTCCCCTTTTTTGGGGCATAGTCTTTGCAGAATAAAACAATTTCATTGCATGCAAAGAGCATTTGACACATAGCTCAAGCAATTTGAAATTCTGCAAAAGCCATGCAACCACTCTGATAATAAACAAACAAGAAAACAAATAAATAAAATTGAGGAGCTTTCAACCACAAGCAAGTCTGATAATAAGATGTCTATAATCAAAAGATGAATGTCAAAAAAGAATATAATTCTGAATGAAGGCTTGAAGTAATACAAAACAGTACTAGGTAAAATTTATTTTCATGATAATCATGTAAGAATCAAAAAGAACTATGGAATAATTTAGTCAGAAAAATGCCAAAATTTTTAGCCCATGACTTCATGAGGATTATGGAACTGCTCCAATAAAATGAGGCAGTCCTTTTATGGGAATAGGGGAGAGTAAAGGACTTCTTTTCTGTCATGAACTTCAGTCATCTGCCTGGCTATTCAGTCTCATAAATTTGTCAAGATCTGTCTCCGATTTGTTTAGGTCCTCTTCTTCTGTTGCCAAAAGTTGCTCTTTGGAAGACATACAAACACCAGAGCTATTCCTGTCTTTTAAGAAGAAGTTGCAATGAGAAAAGGAAGAGCAAAGGATAATTTAAAGATTAATGGAGTGAGGACTGCGATACTCCCAAACTCCACTTTCAGGCTAATGAGAAAGTGAAAAAATGTCATCATAGTTTCACCTCTATTGTCCTTTATCCTAGCAGCCTTAGTGTCAACTATATAAAACATGACTATACTTTTCCAGACCCAAAAAAGCTTAAGAATTTGTTTTTTTTCCAAATCAGGAAGAAACATTAAAAATTATACGTGAGCAATCTTAATTCATGGTTTCTCTACACTGAAGTTTCCCTAAAGAATTTTCCTCTTGCAGTTCTAGTCCATCTAAATGTGCACAGTCATGTTATTTCTATGGCTTCTGCTGTCATCAATAAAGCACTGAATACCATGTACGAAATGCAGACTTTTGCAATTCACCTATCAAACAGTAAGAACACTGAAAAAACTTCTTTGAAAGATACTGAAAATATGTAAATTCAAGAATTTTTTTATGTTCTGATGGATGTTCCAAAGGCAGAAGATAATTTTACTGAACAAATAACCTTCAGTTATATGTTGTGGGTTATTTAAAACCCAGTACCCAGTGTTTCACTATATTTAAAAACTGTACTCAACTTATGCAGGTAATCAAGTCTGCCATTAGTATTTGAGTATTTCTTTGAAACGGTGATTTTCTCGTGGAATCATAGCTTTCATTTCCAAGCAAGCCTTAGCAATGCAGAAAGAAATAAAAACTAATTAAAAATAATAACTAAAAAAAACCAACAAGAAATGAGAATATCAGAAGCTTCCAATTTAAGTTTGGGTTTTAAAAAATGGATGAATATTTATACATAGATGGGTGAGTTTGAATTTTATCTGAAAAAGTCTGTCCATCCCTAGTTCTTACAGGCTTGGAGAAAACCCACCTTCATTATTCATATACCTAAACAACTATGTTAACAAGTACTTCTAATTGCCATATGGAACTAGAGCTCTGAGAGAGATATTTATATGAAACAGAAACTCTAGAAAAGGATATTCTCTTCTTTATTAATCTGATGCCAACATTTTGCTAATTAAACCACCACATGTCTCATGTCACTTCCTACGTAGGTCACTGGAAGAGGAGATACATTTGGGCAACCTTAACGATGAATCCCAGGGGAGCATCCCACAAACGCATGGTATTTAAGCTTGCAAGTTTATTAAACAAATCACAGAATATATTCCAGTCTAAATCACAGACGTGGCATGACACAATTAGAAGATTTATTGATTCTTTGGGCTAGAGATCTCACAGCTTGCACTGGGGGCTCTACACCCACCAGAACCAACAGATTTGCTTCATCACAAGTAATCTTTCTAAACTAGTGCAGGGAAGTTTATAAAGTTGAAACTGCCTGACTTCAACTTTGCTTGTTTTCAACTTTGCTTCTATTTTAACCTAGCTATAAACTGAACACATTTTGTATTAGTCCCATGTGTCACCACCCTGAATTATTGGCACCCAGCCTGCAATAGCAGAATCACTGTATGAAGCAAAGAAAAAAAAAATGAATAAATATTTTCTTCAGACTAGCTACCATCTGCCTGTATTAGAAGTTCTTACCTCTTTATGTAGTCCTTCTTTGCTTAATGAGCAACAGTGATCAAAATAATGGTCAGGATCTGTCCACAAATACAAGGTTCTAAAAAAGGTTGGCTGTGTCCTCTACATCGTATTTCCAATAAGAGATGGTTGATTATGACTGGAACTGTATGTTTCCCAAAATTCAGTTCAGGTATGAAATGGTTCTTTCCAATAATTTCTTGGAGTTGACTACTTTACAGCAAAGTATATGGACATTTCTTTTGAAAATCTACTTTTTCTTTTCCTTTGTGGCATGTAAAGGTGCCAATGTTTCTGTCAACGGAAAATTTATCTTTATTTAATGTTCTGTGAAGTTCAATGAAGGGCCACAAGGATGATTAAGGGACTGGAGTACCGCACATATAAGGAAAGGCTGAGAGAACTGGGACTGTTTAGCCTAGTGAAGAGAAGGCTCAAGTGGGGGATCTTATTAATGTATATAAATACCTGAAGGGACGGTGCAAACAGGATGAAGCCAGGCTCTTTTCAGTGGTGCCCAGTGACAGGAAAAGAGGCAATGGCCACAGGAGGCTCCATCTAAACATAAGGAAAAATGTTTTTACTGTGAGGGTAACTGAACTCTGGAACAGGTTGTCCAGAGAGGTTGTGGAGTCTCCATACTTGGAGATACTAAAAAACCATCTAGACATGGTCCTGGGCAACTGGCTGTAGGTGGCCCTGCTTGAGCAGGGGGGGTTGGACCAGATGACCTCCAGAGGTCCCTGCCAGCCTCAACCGTTCTGTGATTCTGTGATTCTGTGAGTCTGTGATTGCATGCTAAAGTCTGCCTGTAGTGGAACAAATTGATTGCCTTAGGCTCCCTCTTTGGACCAAGAGATCCCTGTCAGTTCTTCACAGGCAAACAAGTAACATTATCATCCATTTGTCAGCTGAACTATAAATGTTGAAGGTTCACACTAAATCTGTGGACTGGTGTAGACTTACCTGCCATGGTCTCATCCATACCAGTGGTCCATGAATCACTCTTCAGCTCTGAGAATAGTCCCTGTCATGGCTATAATTTAACTGAAAGAAACCATTCTCGTCCATCTTGTTTCTCTGATGCAAAGAATGAAAATCATAATCATTTAGGTACTCCAGACTGATAAGCTAGGTGAACCAAAGTCACTTAAATGATAAAACTTGTGGCTTAAAGCTGATACCTGTCAAATACCTTTGTGATGGCAACTGACATCACATATGGTTGGAGTGCTTGTGCTGAGGTCTTATTCTCTTTCTATAGAGTTGTGCATTGGGAAAAAAGGTCACTAGGAAAGACAAATCAGAAGTGCCAAGGACAATAAGAAAACAGATAAGGAAAAAGCATCCTTACTTTTACTTTCTATTGCTGTTTAAAAGTGAGGCACCCTAGAATCAGGGGTAGCTCTAGGCAGTTTGGAACGCCTGACTGCCTGATGCATTTACACCAGTTTTTGACCTCAGTCTCCCCATGATACTAATACAAGGAATAGCATCTTATTTTTAGGCACAAGAGACTCTTTTGACTTCATCAGGGATGAAGGGATGCTGCTCTGGGTGGAGCAAGTACTTGTGAGTGTGCTTAACTTTAAGTATGCAGGTAATTCCATTGCTTTCATTGGTGTTCAATGATTCAGTGCTTTACTAAAATGGATTTCAACAGAGAATTGCTGATGGTTCTCCAAAGTCATAATAATGGAAATTCTGAAAGGGGGGAGAAGGATAGAAGATTTACCAGCTTTATCGTACTTTAGCTTGATATTTACTTTGTTTAAACTGTTCTCTGAAATAATTCTTAACCCAGTGTTCTTGTGTTTTCTTTTTTTAAAAAAGAAATGTAGCACATCTGCAGCAGAGCATATTTTGTTATTACATCAAAACAAAATTCGGCACATGTGTTTGGAAGGAGGGCCATAAGAGATTTTTTTTTTTTAATATTTTTTAGTGGCCTTTTTTCATTACATTTCTTTTTTTGACAGTGCCAATCTTCTGAAAATGTGAAGTGGCCATCTTCTCAAAATTCATTCAAGGCTCTCCCTTTCAAAGTGTTCAATCTATGCAACAAATATCTTGCTTTCTCCTGGGAAGCTTTTCCTTTTAAGATGTCAAATTACATGTGAAGGGCTAATTTCCATCTGGAGACCTTATCAGTGAGGATCTTTCTTCTTCACAACCTTGGGAAGGAAACGTTTTCCTCTTGAATAACTTTTTTTTTTTTTTTTAAATCAGGACCAGCCTCTAAAGCTGTAAGGAACTGTCTGATCCAGGCTGCAAAAGCATTTGCACTCATCCTAGGTTCCACTTCAAAACAAATCTGCAAAAGTGGTTTGTTCATGTTCTCTGAATATTTGAGAATTCCCTCAGGGTGTTTCTGAGTTTTCACAACACATTTTTATGTGGGAAAATTATCAGCCAGTTTTTTATGGTATATGGTATATATGGTTAAGCAACTTTTGTCACAAAACATTAGTAAAGCCATATGGCAGAAGTCATATCGTATTTCTTCTCTACCCTTAAATACTTAAGACAACATGATAAATCAGCTCAAATCAGAAAAAAATTGTGGTTTGTCAGAAACAGAAGCTGCATTTTAGTGTAATTCTCTAATCTGATCTTGTATAAATAACGAAACATATCCTCTTTTAGCCCCTATGTCTAGTTGATTATACTGTATTACAAAACTATCTTAACAAGTGATTTTGCTTATTGGATTGACAACTAAGTTATGTTGCCTTCTAGAAGTCACCTATTCACCAAAATTTTTAAAATCAGCATCTCTTTCACTCCATTTGCAGTACCGCCTATTCAGCCTCACCATGTTCCTTCTCTCATATCTCTTTATACTTCTGGAAAAATAACCCCCAACTTGGTTCCCTGCTCTACAATCAAACTAAGCCAAATTTATTCACAGCAAACTCTCTTTCTAGCTCCCCATTAAAATGAATTCACTATATTCAGGAACAAACATAATACATAACATCATTGAGAGTTTAAGTACTGGTCAGAATATTATTCTACGATGCTTTCAAAGTACATCTAAAAATAGTTTGAAAATCATAGTTTTCGACAACTAAACTATCTTTGTACAAATGTTATGCTGAGTGAGAGCAAAAAAACCAAGGAATTTCTATTCAGCTGGTTGTTAACATTCCCAGTATAATGTCTCATTTTGAATTTTTTTGCTTTTGATCCATATCTATATTTCCAATTAATGTTCTACAACACATACCTTTCAATTTCCAGCTACTGCCTTTGGTATTTCAAATAAATATGTGACAGAAGAAGCACTGAGGTGACTTTTCTTAGCTTCTTTCAGTACAGGATACACATACCCATGCCAAAAAATGACAAAAATATATACTTTTTTTTTTTTATATTGGTAGCATGAAGCCAGAAAGTTTTGAGGTAATTTTATGACACCCATATTTTATGACATTATTTTATTTTTTTCTTTTTTAAGTCTTTACAAAATATCTTAAATGAAGAAATAAACAATCAAAGGATTTTCTGTAACACAGTTTCCAGCTTTGAGCTTCTAAAACTAGCTAATCGAAAAATGACCTTATTTTTTAATAGAGGGGGCAATTGAAAATCATTGAACAGGCCTACCCCCTAATGATTTTTTTCTCAGACATAATTATAATAATTAGCATTATAAAGTGCTAATTATCTTTGGACACGGAGGACTTACACACCAGAGACAGAGGTCCACATTAAGTAAAGAGGATTTTGCTTTCTTCTGTCACCATTATTTTTTTCCTTTTGTAAAGAGGTAGAGGACACTTAGCCCATCAGGCCTCCTTTCCGAATGTGCACATTTTGTCATTGCTAGGTGACTGAACCTGGTAAAGTAACAGATCTGTTCTTAAAAACAATGTGGATTGGTCCAACAGTCCACATGTCTAACCTGTAGATCTGAACTAACCCAAGCTTATCTCCTCGTTTTATTGGACCTCATATTGTCCAGAAACATCACAAAGACCTTGGATACATGTCATTATTGTAAAGGGTTACTTCAGTCCTACTCAGTCCTGAAGGGATTGGATTAATTTTGTTAGCAGGCAGTATCCTTTCCTCATAAGTTCTTCCTTATTGATACAGCAGAAAGAAGGTTTCAGTCCTCTCCAGAAATACCAGACTGATGCTTTTAAGGGCTGTATTGCCACCTGCATATGTTTCAAAATCAGGAATGAGAACATCATAAGCATGACATAAAAAATAAAAGATTGGGAGTTATTTTTCTTTACTTCCTGTACTGAACCTTACATCTGTCCCTGGCTAAATAATCCTTCTCCTATCCCTCGCACTGTAAATCATTGCCTAAAGCGTGAACCATTTATCTCTTGCCAAAATTCTCACTCTCCTTTGCTTCAACAGGCTATAAATATTGTTTTATCTGGATTTTCTCCTGCATGTTGGCAGTCCTTCTGCAGCGAGCACCGCTATTTCATTCAGGTGTTATGCCCAGTCCTTCATCTATCTTCCCCGGACTTCTTTCCAGTGCCTGAAGAGAGACTTTGAGACATACTTTGGTCTCCCTCATTCTTCCTCAGAATCTGAGCTTCACAACTATGGCACTAAAAGGTGACATTCATATATGTGTATTTCCTATATATATCTTGGTGTCTCACTTAATCATCACAGATGTTTTTAAAAGGTTATTCTTGCTATACATACATCTGAGCTATCTTTACTGATGACTTTCCACATGACATATATATAGAATATCTTCTCTTTAAACATAAGCAGGTTATGTGTTCCAGAGAAATTGGCAACTGCTCATAGCACGGGCAGTACGGATAGATTGTTTTGGATATTCAAGGTAGTAAATAGAATGACTGTAAGAGTTTGCTCTTGAGAAATATCTTCTGTTTCTTCTAGACAACACCTACTATCCACCTCTCATAATATTATCTGGGCTATTGGCAAGGAGTCAACCTTCTTCTAGCTAGGATGGTAGGAAACCACTCTCTAAACACTAGATGAAACATCCTCTGACAGTATTCCTCAGGCAACTTTGGCTAAATTCCTTCAGAAAAGACTACGTATTCTTCAGATTTTTATGTTGTTTCCCTGGGTCTGAACCACTGAACTCAAATTTTGTTTGAATATTAAAAGTAATATCTGGACTCAGATGAGGACATCTTTCTCTCTGGGGCTCTGGGTTTTCTTCCATCTCATCTTTTTTATCACAAGTCATTGGTCAACAGTGATCACTTTTGAAGGCAAAGCTGATGAGGAGTATAATTAGGAGTTCCTGTGAAATTGGTATAAAAAATACTCTCATACTCTCCCACAATAGGACTGGCAGAATAGTTTTGCATGCTGTCATATAACTTTTCTGGTTCTATTGCCTTTGAAGTTTATCATCCAATCAGCTGCACTGGTCATTTAAAATCACTGATACTATTATAACTTCTGATTGAATAACTATGTAACTATTTTTGGTATATATGTTTGTATCTTGAAATTTAAAATTCAGTTTTGTTAATAGCTAGATTTTCTCTAATATACAATCTTTCCCTTACTCTTCTGTGTGAGAAACAGCTTTGGGGAAAATAAATGGAACAGTGAATGGAGTATAGCCAAATGAAATTTGTTAAAAAGGTCTAGAAAATCTCTGCTTAAAATGTATTGCAGTATGCTCAGCTTCTCTTTAGCATATGCATCCACTTTGAAGTTCCTTATCCTGGATGTCTGCTGAGTTTGCAAAGGAATTTCATAGCAGTTATTAGGAACTCAGAGTACTGATTGCATGTTGGATCAAGGCTTAATATCACCCAGTAGAACAGAAAAGGCATCTTCTATTAGCTAAAACTCCCTTTCTTCATATCTGCGTCAATTTTTTTTCCTAATGCCTTACTTTTTGTCTTGTTGGGAAGGTTTCTTCCTTTTAATAAAAATATATAAGTACAAACTGAGGGATAAGAAGGAATTAAAGTAATATGATATGAATAGAATACATCACACCAAGCATCTCAAACTGTATACACTCACAGGAGTAATGAAAATTAAATATAACGTCATCATCTACTTCCCATATGAACAATCAAGGGAGTCAAAATCTAGCTAAACCAGCAAGAGTAAATAGTTTAGTGATGAAAAATTGATATAAAAAGTTCACTGAAAATATAAATATCCTCTGGGCTGTCAAAAGCAATCGGTTCAGCTCAATCTGGTAAATCTACTTTTAATGATAATGGCAACAACTTTTCCTTTTTATTACACTTTACATAAATTTACGAGCTTTATCACTTCAAACCAAATAGAATATATTTGTCTCTGCATCAGGGCTTAAAGTTACCATGTGTCTTGGAAACCTACCTAGAAATACAAGAATACAATGGTGGTTGTAACGCATTTCTGCTAGATTGGAATTAGACTTCTCGTATCATACAACTGCTGCTAATTAAAAGGAAGAAAATGAACATATAAAGACTGCAGCACTTTAAGTGGTATTTTATTTTTCTTAATAGCTAAAAATACACATTCATCATGGTTTACAATTATGGAAAAAATTGCAGTTTAGAATTGTGATTTTTTTTAATTAATGTCTTTATTACTAGATTATATATTTATAAATGACCCCTGGTGAATTGGCTGGGACTGTGTCAGTTCAATTCTATAAGTAGTCAGATTTTTGAGGCCTCTGCAGAAGATGCTGAAAGGTTATTTGTGGTTATTATGTTCCAAACATCTGATATTTTTTCCTCAAGAAAAATATAGAAGTCAATGGTATGTATCCCAAAAGTGGGAATCTATTAATCCATAACCATATATAATACTACTGGGAACACGACTAAAGATACTTGATTTTCCTAAAACACAAAGAAAAATGTTGGTAAATGCTATATACCAATGACAAGCCAATGCTATTTAATAACTAAGTATAGTACTAAATTCAAGCCAGTTCACTTCATTTTTGTGCTTATTTATCTTTTAACAGTGACATTTTGTCAGGACTTGAGTTAAAAGCTTACCTCTCTATGAGCTCATTGATTATCACACCAATATATTATAGGAAGCATCAGCTACATATAAGCCTGCAGACATTTCAGTACACACTGCAGCATGTCTAGCCTGAAAATTTACCCTAATTTCCTTTTTGTATCACCTTTGACCTGCCAAGCTTTACAGACTGACCTTTCAAAAATGTTACTGTTTTGCTCTTCATAATGTTTCTACTCACAAAGCAAGATTACTCTGGTTTACTTATCATCTGGAAGAATGAGAGCATGCATTCCTATTACACTTCTGTCACTATTTCTGGAAATTAAAGGTATATCATGCAGGCATTATATTGCATACAGTCCTAGTTTATGAGAACTAGCTTAATGTTTTTCTGCTGATCTTGTTTCCAAGCATTAAGTCAAATCCATATGTACTTAATCAGAAACCTACCTTGTGCAAAATCTGTTATCTCCATTAATTTCTCACAATTTCTTAATTTTACCAGCCAGTAGGTTTTCCTTTGCTTGTTCTACCTGTATCCAGAAATCTATTTTGTGATAAAAAACCCCTTCTCTTCAGCTACATATAGTGCACCTTCCCTCTGAACAGACTTCTGACTTTCCTTTGTATCCAGAATATTTACAGTTAATTTCCACTCTTGAGATGGGAACCTCTTTTTCTTGCTTGCCAGTTGCAAAAACCTTTGCTCTGTTTATAGATATCTGAAATTAATTATTACTGCCCAAGGTCTTTTGTATTTCTTGGTTTTAATTACTATGACTTATAAACTTCTTCAGCTTCAAAATGATTTAAACATAAATCCCTACTCAGTGAACAGCAAACCTCACAAAGTTTCCGTTCTGACACAACCTACAAGGACAGATGCATTGCAAGAGTAGAAAAAAACATGGCTGTGGTCATGCCAAGCATAATGAAGCTGGTAAATTTATGTTCCAGGTAGACATATGAGTGAAAACCCTCATTCAGCATGGAACGGGATGAGGGTTTCTCCCTGTTTTCATGCTCTGAAGCTTATCTAAAGCTTGTACCCCAGTGCAGGCTTGCATCAACACAGTTTTAACTTACAGTCAGTGTGTTTAGCTATATGTTCAGATTCAGTCACCTCAACAGTAGTCCAGGAGAACAGGAGCATTTATTATATGACAAGAGGCTTGCTGTCATAAGCAACTTAAGAGTTTGATGACTCAAATTATTTATCAGTGATACTCATAACTTGGTAGAAGGCAAAAAAAAAAAAGAAAATACAATGTGGAAGAACTTTCTAAAAACACAGTCAGGGTGTAGTGACTGCCTGGGAGAAAAACTTGAGTAAGAACCCTGGCATTAGAGGAGGTCAAAGTGTGCATTCAAACATCTTAGCTTTAGGTAATAATTCTGCTTCTACATCCTGTAATGTTGAGACTGCAGGGGTGGGGTTTAAGTCTCTCCATTAACAAATTTTAAATATGCTACTCCAGGTTAATTTTAAATTAAGAAAAAAGAAAAGACTCCAAGAGACTATAGTCTTCTCAGGCAGAAGTCTGATAATAAATAAACACACACCTGTTGTCTGTGAAGAGTCCTTATATTTAGAAAATACAAAACACCCTACATAAAAATTGCTAGTTTCAGTATTATATATAACACAGAACACAGATTCAGAATCTGTAGGACTTTCATTGCGTCAAATCAATACTATGCCTTTCCCCATTTTCTTTAACTTCTTTATAGTGGGATTACAAAAATTTATCTAAAAATACTGAGGATAGGCCATTTTGATAGTTCCTTTTTCAGTGTTTGTGGAAGACTGGAGGAGTAGGCAACTGGAAATTAATGTTTCTATTTTTTCTGGAATTGCTATTATTTGATCTCAGCTATTTTCCTGGTGGACTGAAAATAAATTACGAATCTCATACGTACAAAGACAGCCTGAATAGTTCTTTCAACACAGCATGGCAAAATGCCTCAAATGCCCATAGAACTTAAGGATTATATTTGCCAATTAAGGATTTAGGAAGTAAAACCCAAGTAGGAAGTACCAAATGGAATTATTTTACATAGTATAGAAACCATTATGCAATATGGTCAACCTAGCATTGCTCATGGTTCTTTGTGAGAGAAGGTTGTTTTCTAAATATAGATAAAAATTTCCCGCACTTAGCCAATAACTCATGACAGGGAGGTAACATATGCTATCATAATACAGTGGGAGTTGCATGACACAAAGAAAAGATAAGCAATACCACCTTCTAGAGTTACAGCCCCTTATTGCCATTATAAAACATCTTTATTGGAAGGGAAAAAGCAATCTTTTGGTAGAGAGAAGAGATGAAGTACCAGGGCAAGTGAAATTTTTCATGGAGAACATTCAAATTTACAACGGAGCAATACCTTTCTATATGTATCCTGCTGTTCTCATGGTCCATCAAAAGACAGCTGTCTGAGGGTATCCTGCTTGATATACAAGGCAATGATGGAATGACATTTTTAACCTCAAAACGGAGCAAGGGTTTCAAATAAGAAAATACTTCAGTGCACAACAAGCACTGAAATTCCTGTCCTCATCTCATCTCTCCCTTCCCTCAAAAGAATTTTGTTTTACGAGTGTTTAGTCAGGGAGGATAATTTTACTGTCTGTCACATTTCATTTCAAATAATATAAACTGCTAAAACAGACTCTAGGGCCCAAACTCCCATCAACTTTACAGGGAAGGGGATTAGGCCCAAGCTGTTATTCCTTTGTTTGTTGAGCAGGAAAATTCATGCCTGGCAATGTTCTTTTGAAATAACATATGCTTTCACTTTTAAGCTCTTTGGTTATTATCTGACTCAAGGCAACTGTACTCTTGCTCCCAACTCCACTAAAGCCCATGATAAAAATCAGTTTTATAATGTGAACCTGAGTACAGCACATGATGAATTCATTGGTATTCAAGATCAGCCTCAGGGAACAGCACGGAAGTATGCTGGATTTTTACTTTTAACTAGTGCATCTGAAAGAACACTAGCTGAAATATTTTCAACTATGTCAATGGGTGGTGGGTTATTTTGGTCATTCCTACCTTTTTTCCTGTGTATAAGGCTCTGCACAACTTTAAAGGAAGTTTCTGTTGAACAATTATTTTTTATTCTTTTGCATTTAACCTCTCAGACAAGTTCAAATGACAGAACACACATTGCCTGAGAGCGAGTGTGGTGAGACTAGTGTAAAAAAAAAAAAAGTTTGCATGCTATTAAGAAGGTGTTTTTTATATTTACTATGCACTTTCGCACCATATTGCCTAGTGTCCAAGGCTAATTCCTCTTTCTGAGTTCTTCTGTAGTCCAATCAGGCTATGCAAGTCAAAGACAGACCTAGTGTCAACACTCTCACAGGCACTAAAGAACACATCTGAATACAGAAAGGTTTTTAAAAGTTTAAAACAACCAATGCAATGCCTATCTAAAAAGTAATTCTTTTTAAAAAAAGCAAGATTCAAAGAACACTTTGAGCTGTGGTCTAGAATTATTGTCGCAAAAACCCCAGCACTGAGCTCCTCAGCTCTGTACTTTAAGTTGTTAAAAGGAGCAGTATTAGCAAATCAATTTTGGCAGCAACAACCTGCCCTCAATTTTGCTTAAAAATAATTAAGGCATGCCATCACACCATCAGGAACCGGCACATTCTCAACTTCCGTAAAAAACAGTGGACCACAAAACCTTTATTTCTGCAAATTCATAGAGACGTTTTTTTCATCAAGCTTTCTTAACTGAAAGAATCAGGAAAACAACAAGCTTTGTTGAAAAAACAACCTTTATTGACTAGTACAGAAACACCTGCAGCTTGACACATATTTAAATCAACTTATGTGAGGATTTATGTAGGTCATTGCTGGTTATGTAGGTGTGTGTGGGAGATACTGGCCCTGATACAAATGATAAGCACATCTCACAGTTTTATGCATACATTGGTCAGCCAACCCATAGAATGGCAAAAAAAAGGTATAGGAGCAGAGTTAAAAGGGCCTGAGAAAACGTGCAAAACCCCAGGTGCTACACATTTAGGTTACTGTGCCATCTACTTAGGTTTCTATGATCTCTCTAAGTATGGGTAAGTTGTAGGTGTGCGTAGGCTGCAGTCTTCGTAAATCACGGGTATGACTCCAAGCCTCCTCACAGACTTGGTGTGAACCAGCATTCAGCACTCTGAGATATATAATCTCAGAAAGCAAGTACTGAATTTTCTACAAAACTCTTGTTACCACATATGAACAGTAGGATAAATGCATGTTCTACCGCAGATGTGAGATAATACCCATAGCGTGCAGTCAATAGAGACAATATATATAGAAAGCAATGTGGGATGAGTGGTAGGGCGGAGATGCGTTAATTCAGTGTAACGTTCAAGACAAGGTGGTGTGCCATCTTCCCCTTTACCACTAAACAAACTCAAATAACACTTTGTATTATCCTTTCTATCTGCGACATGAAGCAAATGCTTGGTGAAGGCTCTTTTTTCAGAAACATCTCATACTACATATTAAACATAGGCACCTTCTCACAAAGACATGCTCTATCTTGCATTAATCAGAGTTTGTGCATTTGTACTCACTTTCACCAGATGACCTTGTGGTAGATTTCTTTTTGCCCAGCTGTGGTATTCTTGCATTCAGAACTTATCACCTGCCTGCAGAATTGTGCTCTTAGTTCCCAGGTAGTTCAGCTGGAACTCCAGATACTCATCAGAGGGCAAACAGCTTAAAGATTCGTTCTTGGATAAACTGGCTAACATAGATTTTGCTTCTTTAATAAATATGGTTACTGCTGTTACATACTATGAGCCAAATACAGCAGACTTTATTTGCTTTTTAGTTCTTATTCCTGGAAGATGATAGAGAAAGAGAGTTAATACTTCTACTGCAGTTGAGAGTAGATAGCTTTTTACTAAAGGCAGTTTGCGGACATAATGCTGTTATATGCAGATATGTATTACAAATTAATTTATTTGTATTTTTATGTGTGATTTATAAATAAATTTTATTATATTGGATTTGATTTTGCTTCATTTAAAACATCTCTGTGTAACCTGTATGAAAACTTTGACTATACTAAGTCCAAAAGTCCTTATCTCCTATTCCTTATTTAGAAACACTGTGTATGCTAGTCAACAGATTAAAAAAAATATAGTATCTTATAACAAGTTACAGATGAGGGGTCATTTTATTTTCTGAAGGGAAATAGAAGCACTAGAAAGAAAGGTAGATTCATGGTCCAAAAAAAAATATTTTTTTCTCCTCAACCCTTACAACAATGAAATAATGAACCTGAAGGCTTTTTTTAACGAGTGGGAAGGACAAAAATATAATAAATACAGTGGCTAGAGAACTTTCTCATAGGACTCATCATAATGGCATAATGGTTATCAGCTGAAAATGTCAGATGGGATCTTTAAATGGCAATTGGTTCATGAACACAGATGTCAGCAAAGAACTAACAGATCAGTTCTTAAATGTTGCTAGACTGACCTTATTAATGGCCTTAAACTGCAGTGATTTCATAGTCAGCTCTCCAATTTAGTGACACCTAATATAAAAATGGTCTGCAGAAATAAGATTGCAGCAGCTCAGACTAATATGAAAAAGTACTGAGCAAGAGAAAAAGCACAATGATACTTCATGCATAGAGCATTCCAGTAAGTAAACTTAGGAATCATGATGGCATTTATTGCTCTTTCAGGTTTAGCCTGGATAAGTAATGATGTGGCTTCAGCTTACTGCATCGTGTAACAGGAGGCTACCCATGCAGAAAGCATAGCCAAGAACGATATTGAAATGGACATCAGTACAGAGATGGTCAAACTTTTGCTGGATAAACCAGATCATGTGTATCTGCAGTATGTTGTCAACAATGTTAAGATTACACCATTCTCAGTGTTGACTCTCATAGTCCGTGCACAATTCCAGTTCCAAAGTTAGTTAGTTCATGTGGATCCAGCTAGAGATTGGCACCATACGCAGCAGGCACATGCTAGCCCAACACACATTTTGCAAACAAATTTTCTCCTGGGGATAGATTTGAACTGTAAGAGCCAAGTCAGATGCTCCAAACGTAACATTTTATTAATGTTTACAATTTTTTACATTAATTTTATATTCACATTTTTTAAGTTTTGATTAAAAGCCAGGAGGAATATGAAAGTGGAGTAGTTCTCCAAGCCAGGACATTTTTCCTGAGATCTCTGAATATGAATTTATTCTGGCTAATACTGGCAGCTAAATCAGAAAACAGATATGGACAGACACTGCTAAAAGGACAGTACTTATAAGACATTCTACTGTCATCCTGTCAAGTATATATGGTTCATATATTTATTAATAATAAAAACAAATAAGCAACATCCCAAACAGAAACACACAAAAGTATATTTGTCGGCATTCTAAATTCTAATATCAGAGAAAGAATTATTCTAGTATTTGAGTTTATTCCATGAGTTTGTGTTTTCAAGGCCAGATTAAAGATACAATAGAGAAGCAACATTTGAAAGTTTCCCACTAGTTCCTGGTTTGGTCACATAATGTAAGGCAGATTTGCAAGTCTACCATGCACACTGCAAGAACAGTTTTAATCGCCATTGCTTCTGCTTCTAATATCCAAAAAGGCTATGTACAATTGAGATGATATTGGTGTGTCCAAAAGCTCCTTTCTTTTAGCTGACTGTGTCAAATGGACTAATGAAAGGTTAGATCTCTCCCAATTGGCCTTGCCGCTCTCATGCAGTTTCTGTCATTTTGGGCTTCTCAGAAAATCAGTAAGCCTTAAACAAGGATTTGTATTAGATATAGAAAAAAATATTCCTGTTTTTAACAAAATCAACACTGTGAAGAAAGTGAGGAATCCCAGCTATAATAAATAATATTCTTCTACAGTTATCTGCAATCCAAAATCCCAAAGGTATTTCAGAAGCAACAGTGAAATAGTCTGCACGGAGTCCAACATCACAGAGAATTAGGTAGTAATATCTCTCCCATTTTACAAATGATCAGTTAGATCTTATCAGAAAAAAATACAAAATTGACTAAAAATATCCTGGCACATATTGATAATGCAGTGCTAGGACCTACTACTAAAGAAATATTTGTACTGCTATTATGGGAAGAATAGACCATGTAGGTGCCTGATAGAAAACAGAAAGGGAAATATTTGCCAGACCCAGGCAGAGAACTCAGGGAGGCCCACCTCCAAAGGTAATGTTTTGACATACAGACATCTTTTCCTCTGCCAGACATCTCGGGCCATGTTCTGTTCTCAAGCACACATTCCTTGGTCTGTATGAAGCCAACGAGACAGGTGCTCTTGGATGTGAACGCAGTCCTTCATTCTCAAATAAAGCTCTCAGTTCATATATAAAGGACTAAATAAACTACCTCTTTGCTAAAGATTCAGGAAGATAGCTGTCATTTTCTTTTACTGTCTAAGCAAGTGACAATTTATATGTATATTAAGAACGAAAGGATTGGTTTATGTCAAAGGTGTAAGCAGTTTTGCTTAAATGTTTATAGTGTCTCAAGACTTAGTAACATTTCTGTGTTTTCTGCACATGATAAGTCAAAGATAAAAGAGACTTTAAGCACTGTTTTGAAAATTCTCATGTGCCTATTTATTCTTCTGTCACTGTAAGGAAACAAGAAAGAGAGTAAAGGGCAACATTGGACAAACCTGATCATCTTCAGTTCTTTATTCCTTGACATATTTTGCTAGCGTATAACAAGGTTTTCAATAGCAGACTTTTTCATATTCACATACATTTCAAAATATATAATATTAATGAAAATTAGGGGTGAACACAAAGAGCACAGAGCTCATCCATTTTTAAATCAAAATTTACTGACAGTCCTACTGAAATAGATAAGATGATCCTTTTTAACTAGGGCTAATTTGGTAGGAAAAAATTATAATGAAACAGTTAAACACCAAATGAAAGGGTCAGCTGCTTGCAAGATTAAACGCTAACTGATTTTTATTTTTCTCCTGGGCCTCCACAATGGAAATTTACAGCAATGCTTTAGAATTTGGTGCCTTTAAAACTCTGGGCCAAATTCATTTCACATGTAACTCCATTGACTTAATGAGGCTGTATCAGGAATAAATTTGGCCCAAAGGGTTTTTAATATGACTGGAACAGCCAACTACAAATAATACAGTGCCACTTAGTGGCAAGTAAAAAAGTTTTCAGTATGTGAGATACAAAGATATTCAGGCATAGAGATGATTTTTCTGGTGCTATTTGTATTTGAAATTTTGATACAATCTTATCTGATAGCTTCCAGTTACATTAAGCTCATTATTGCCACAATATTATATGCATCTTTTCATATAAAAATACAAAAATGTTTCCAAAGAGGGAATGATAGCGAGCCCTTGTAATTAATATAGCATTAAGAACACTCCCTTCACATTATATCTTCAAATTATAGCCATTTTCTAGAAAGGTTAGAATGCTTGTAAAAGGCATAAATATCTTACAGCTATTTGTATTTCTTATGCTTGAGTAATGTATGTGTCACCTTCCTGAAAAATCATCCCTCAAAAAGGTCTACAGTATTTCTTTTGTTTAAGTACTTATAGAATTACAGTTATGGGGAGAGACACCTATACTTAATAGCATTTTAAATGGCAGTATGTAACTCATTATCCAGTGTAATAATATTCTATTTCCAGGAAAGAATGAGGTAAAGACAAGATGGTATTTCAATAGAAATAATAAAAAATAAGTCCAAAAGGATCCGCAATAGATCATGTGGTCCGTCAACCAGTTGCAAAGAGGATGATCTTTATATTTCTACAGGAAGAACCACTGCAAAGGACTGTACATTTTGGCAATTTATCTAAAGCCAAAGATGAAATGCATTGTCACCAACAATGAAAATAAAAACCCTATGTGTACAATGGGAGCAAAATTGATCTCTGTCTTCAGAATATGAGAAGAGCCGAGTATGAATTTTTGTGACTAATACTTGGTTGTTTATAAGCACTTTTAAATCCACTAAGGCTCATTATCTCTGATTAGGTTAAACAATCCTTTGGCAATCATTTAGCCGCCATTCATGGTTTAATCCTTTCTTTTATACTACAGCTGAAACTTGCTGTAAGAGGACTTTAGTAATAATTCTGCAATTATATTGTTGATGAGATTTGTACTTTGAATGGGTACAGAAATCATATATACATCTTTGAACATTTGAAGTAAAGAGACAAGTGGCCATTGCTTATCAGATGTGGATAAATAAATAAATACTACCCTGTAAAAAGAGTTTTGTAGAATGAAGTAAGATTACATCTAGTAACTTTCATATTCATATATATCCAGTATTGCTAAATCCAAAGCATGTTACAGAATGCACAGTACTGAATCACTTTACCTGCAGTAACACCAACCAAGCAGTAATTAACCAGAATCTGTCTTTAAAAGAAAAAAAATTCTCCTATGTCACCTACAGCAAAGCTTGTGTTTCTGTTTACTTAATGAGTGAAAAAGTGTTTTAGAAATACTGAGCTACAGTTAGTAATAATCAATAGATTACAAACTATAATCTTACCTAAAGTAATTTTTTATGTTTTCCTGACCTGATTTATCTACAAAGTTTTTAGGGTGTTCATTATAGTATTATAACACTATAATGTTAGAGTAAATGAAAGATGATTCTCTAGAAAAATATTATGTAAGTCAGGAGGCAGCTACGTTAATATTTTATTTCAAATCAGGAACAGACTTTTGAAGCAGGTGTCCTGACTGTCCCCCACTTACTTACCAAAAATTACAGAACTATAGAATAATTAAGATTTGAAGGATTCTTTAGAGGTTCCCTAATCCAGCACCCTGCTCGGAGCAGGTCCATTTAGATCAGGTTGGTGATGGTTTTGTCCAGTCAAGTTTTAAAAATCTCAAAAAAATTGAGATCTCACAACCTTTCTGGGAAACCTGACCCAGTGACTGTCCACCTTCATGGTCAGAAAAAGTTTTTATTTTTATTGAGTTAGAATTTCCAGCTTTCCAACCCCTGTCTGTTGTCTTTTGTCCCAACATTGTGTAAAAGAAATTGGTTCTGTCCTCTCTACAAACTCCCAGTAGCTAGTCAGACAGCAGTAAGATTCCTCTTGAGCCTTGTCTTCTCAAGGCTGAGCAAACCTGTTTTTTTCAGCCTCCCCTCATACATTGTATGCTCCAGCTGCCTCCATCACACTCACTCCAGCAAGTCAACATCTTTCTTGTACTGAAGAGACCAAAATGGACATAGTAATTCAGAAGTGATGTCAGAAGTGCTGAACAGAGAAGAATCATTTCTCTTGACCTATTAGCTACACTCTTGCTAATACAGCTCAGCCTTCTTTGCTGCCAAGGTGCACAGCTGACTTGTTCAACCCGTTGTCCACTAGGACCCCCAAGCCCTTCTCTGCAAATCTGCTTTCTAGCCAGTTGGCCCCCAGCCTACCCTGCTTGGCGGGAGGGAGGAACACTTGCATTTGCCTTTGTCGAGCTTCATAAAGTTCCTGTCAGCCCATTTCTCCAGCCTGTTGAAGTTCCTCTGGACAGCAGCCCTACCTTCCAGCATATCAACTGTTCCCTCCAATTTGATATCATCCATAAACTTGCTGAGAGTACACTCTGCCCCATTATCCAGGTCATTTAAAAAGACATCAAACAGTATTGGCCGTAGCATTGATCCTTAAGGGACATCATTAATTTGACCAGTTGGAATTTCTCCCTCTAATCAACATTCTTTGGGCTAATCAGTCCAGACAATTTTCCAGTCATATAATTGTTCACATATCAAGCCCTTATCTCATCAATCTGGTTAAAAGGATACTGTGGAAGACCATACCAAAGACCTGGCTAAAGTGAGAACATACCCTACCCACCACTCTTCTCTTGACCACAAAGCCAGTCATCTCATCATAGAAGGCAGTCATGTTGGTTAGGCATGATTTGTCCTTGGCAAATACATGCTGGCTGTTCCCAGTGACTTTCTGGACTTTGACATGCTTGGAAATGGCTTCCAGGAGGATCTGTTCTATAAACTTCCAGAGGACTGAAGTTTGGCTGACTGGCCTGTAGATCCTTGGTTTCTCTTTCTTATCCTCTTTTCAGATGGGTACAACATTTGTCTTTTTGCAGACTGTACTTTGTTTTGCATTATGAAATAGCCTGAAAACATATGATATAGATTATTTCTGGATGAAACCAGAAGTTGTGCTTCAGGAGTGCACCTAATGTACTCCAGCAGCAAATGGGTCTTCAGTTTGTAGGACCACAATATAGCTATTTCAGATTAAAAACTCCAAAATGCACATAGTGTTGCATCTCCAGGCCCCAGCATCAGATATTCCCTAAGCAGCTTGTGACTCATTGTTTGCTGATATTAATCTGCTAGACACAAATTTGATTTATCTTCTGTTTCAAAAAAATTTCAGTCAGGAAATTCTGAATTAAATAAATTGAATGAATTTTGTGATAAAAGAAAGAAGCATAACATCTTAAATTAATATTTTATTCCACACATTTAACATGCTATATGTGGGTGAGTGCATTTATTAATAAAGTTTCAGCTGTGTAAGTAAGAAACATATAACCTCAAGGAGATGGTCCATTGTGAGTACTATCACTTGTTTGAGGATGATCAAGTATACTCATTGTATCACACAAGGTCACTGGAACTTCATTATAACTTTTTAAAAATTTTTAAAACATTTTTTATTTAAATTATTATTGTCAATATGTCCTGGTTTCAGGTGAGATAGAGTTAATTTTCTTTATAGTGGCCGGTATGGGGCTATGGTTTGGATTTGTGCTGAAAACAGTGTTGATAATACAGAGATGTTTTAGTTGTTGCTGCACTAGTCAAGGACTTTTCAGCTTCCCATGCTCTGTCAGGTGCAGGAGAAGCTGGGAGGGGACACAGCCAAGATAGTTGATCCAAACTGGCCAAAGGGCTATTCCATACCATATGACGTCATGCTCAGCATATACAGCTGGGGAAGAAGAAGGAAGGGGGGGACATTCGGAGTGATGGCGTTTGTCTTCCCAAGTAACCATTATGCGTGATGGAGCCCTGCTTTCCTGGAGATGGCTGAACACCTGCCTGCCCATGGGAAGGAGTGAATGAATTCCTTGCTTTGCTTCGCTTGCCTGTGCAGCTTTTGCTTTACCTATTAAACTGTCTTTATCTCAACCCACGAGTTTTCTCACTTTTACTCTTCTGATTCTCTCCCCCATCCCACTGGGGGGGGCGTGGGCAAGTGGCTGTGTCGTGCTTAGTTGCCGGCTGGGGTTAAACCACAACACAATACCATCAATTCTTCTTATTTCAGCACTGAATTTTCAATTCAGGAAAACAACAGCTTTTTTTCTTCAAAATCAGCCTTAATGTAAATTACATTTTTTTTGTTCTTTATTTATTGGGAACAAGCTTTTTGCTGTTTATTTCTTCTCCTGTTTATTTTTATTGATAAATTAGTGAAAAAGCAAGTAGAATTTCCAAATGCTGAGACAACCATGAATGGTTTTGTTACACTGTGTGTCAGGATCTGCGGGGGGGGGCAAGAATTTTTCTGCAGTCAATAATAATTTCTTATTTTAAGTTAATAGTCTGAGCTGTGTAAACTTTAATAGCAAACCGCAAATACTGTCTAATTAAAATGGTTCTAAAATTCTCTTTCTATGTTCAGATACCATGTCTGCATCCAAAGTGAATGACCCATTTGTTCTTATAGCCTAAGTTTTCCTGCTTATAGGTTAATCATATAGGATTGAGTAAATCTCCCTCATTTACACTCATCTTGTAGAACTCAATTTTATTTAGGCCTATCCCAATCTGCCAAAAAGATTAATTCTTCTGAATTTTATAGATATCTTCTGTTATCCTTAAAAAAGAATCATGGCAATTTACTATGCATTCAATCAGAGCCAGGGGAGTTATACTAATTGATTTGCTGTTTCAGGTCATAAAACATGAAATCCTGGGGTTTATTAGGACATGAAAATTCTTTTAGAATTCTTTTCACTTAGAAAATTCTTGAGGATTTAGGCCTTTTTATGTGTATTCTATAATCATTAGATTTGCACAATTTTCCAGTGTCAACAGGTCTTCTGACCTAAATCTATGTTACAAGGCATACTGATTGATTTAAATTGTTTTCAAATTATTTAACTCTATGCAATACGTCCATATCGCCTTAAGACAAGTGTGTTTCAATTTAAAGAAAGCCTATTCTTGATGATTTACATGAAACAACACTATGAAAACAAAATAAATAAGCTTTAAAAGTCTGCATTAGTCTGACTAAACTTATGTACATCTGTGCCATTTGAAACGTTATCTCTTAGGGGAAGGTAAAATTTGGAGACCTGTTGGCTATGATAGGGAGAAAAGATTTCTTTCCATTGGTGTTAAGTATAGGTGTGTTTAAAGGCAGTCTTAATTCCAGCATATCCCAGTGTTTCTTTCAAATGAATATCAAATAAGACTACATGAAAACTGTCCAAAGTGGTTTGAGAAGTACACATGCAGGAGTAGTAGTTAAAATGTTCCCTTGGATCTTGAGTTCATGTAACCTAGACCTTCAAACTCTACCTCCCCACTAAACTGAACCATTTCCAACTTTCAAACATTTTCAGTCTTATGTACAGTCTTACAGACTGTACAACTCTAAGCACTTGAGTTTTGTCCTCTATGCCTCCCCAACACACTGGAAAATTCTGAAAACTCTTGCAGAACAATATCCATTATTTAATTCTTTAATTGATATCTTTGAATGACACTGTTTCCAACTCAGAAAAGATTATAAGGCTTAAAACCACATGTAAAACAATTTTGGCTGTGATGACATTAACTTTCTGATTTTTAAGGAAGGCTTTCATTAGAAAATCTCAAAAACCTTTGATACCATAAGCCAACAAGCTGTTTTACAGCAGTACACTCAAAATGCAGGCTAAAATTGGAAGTAGATTGTGTGCCCACTAGAAGTGCACTCAGAACAGCCATCTCTGGAAGAAAAAAGGCACACCAGTGATAGTGGGATATCAGAAAATCCTTAGAACTGGTTTAACTCAGCTGCAACTAAAGCCATTGATTATGATGTAAATGAAGCAGAGCCAAAACTAAGTATTTTCGAAGTCTTACCCTAGTGCCTAAATGTATCATTACTCTTTCAAATCTCGAGATAGTGAACACATAGTATCGATAAACAGAGATGTTCTACCACACCTCAGTCAGAAGACCTGACTCATGCATACTCTTTAATTTGAAGGGTCTATTTGTCTGGAGACACTGGTAAATTAGATAGAAAGAATGTAAGATTTTTAGCTCCTCTATCAGAAAACAGAACATGTAATTTTAGCAGCATAATTATAGAGAAGCTAAACAGGTGTCGTGATACCAGGCCAGGTCATCTGAAATATCTTTAAATACTAACCAAGCAAAACAGAGAGAAGATCAAGGCTTAGCTTTCAAGTTACAATTATAAACACAAAATCAGTTCTTCTTAATTTTGTAGATACCAGGTCTGCATACAGCATTAGCCATTTTCCAGTACATTTCCATTAGTAATGTCTTTGCTGATTAGTTTTTTTCTAAATTAGCATGTTTATCCATTAGCATATCAATATTGCTGCCAACCATCCTCTTAATTTTTAGTTTTCTTGTTGCAACAAAAAAATTGTCAATAAAAGCAAGCTTTACTTGAAGCCTTAATTAAGTCTAGTACAATTCTTTTTTCTTTCTTTTTTAAAGCTTTTTTAATAATACTGTGTAATATTTACTCAGATTATAGACTCGCTTTGCTCAATAACACCACTCACTTGACTAATCAAAAACTTCATATTTTGATTTGGCACCAACACAAACTATAGTATTTTGCATAGTTTGGAGATTTTCTAATGAAAGCCTTCCTTAAAAATCAGAAAGTTAATGTCATCACAGCCAAAATTGTTTTACATCATTTCTGAAGTTCATCTTAAGAGGCCGTAACAGGTAAAGAAGAGACTGTTACACATAAACACAGTAAGACCTATTCTGATCTCCTTTACACTGTCTTACAATACTGCTCCCACATTAACCTGCAGAGAAGTTTCTGATCAATATCTTGCACGCAAGAGAGGGGCCAAGCCCAATTCTTCCAAAAGATTCTTTTTGTTCATATTCCTCTCTTTTTGTATCATACATAATTCTTCTCATTTCTTTGATGTGTTCAATTATATTAATTTAAAATTAGTCACAGCAGAATAGCTAACACTATGTTTAACAGAAGTATACAGAGAGCTGGCTTGAACATACAGCAATGCCAGCTTCTAGTGTCGACACTGTTATTCAGGACAGATACTCTTGTCTGACATAATTAAATCTTGACGGTAATTATTTCTGCAGATTCCTGGTAGACTGCTGTTAACAATACGCTTATCCACTTTCAAACACACTATCTTATTAAACTAAATGCATGCCAGTAATTACAAAGCTGCACTTTTTAAATTTGGGGTTTTCTAAAAGTCTTTTAAAAATGAGAAGATAAAGCTTTACCTAAAAGGATCCCCTGTGTTTCAAAACCAGGAGAGCTCAAACAGTGCCTGAAACTCCAACACCTGATGAGAGAGAAAGAGAGAAGGCATGTTTGTGTGTGCACAGTACAGGCTGTTGAGAACTTTTTGTTTTACAACTCAGTAGGTCAATTTGTATTAAAGTTATATGAAAATGTTAATTCTCACTGTTCGTTGCCATCTTCTTCAAATTACAAGTTCCCCTGAGCCATCTTGTTAATATATTTCATATGAAATGGGTATTTCCTATTTTATTTTGCTGTTTGGCAGTGAGAGATGGGGAGACTTCAGATAATAGTCATGCTGAATCATTAATATTTCTTTTTACCTCACAAGAAATAACTGAGTTATTTCTGAGACTCCTAAATTGGATTAGAAAAGTAAGATCAGCTCTGCCTCAAATGTCGGAATATTATTATTAAAGATTACCTTTAAACTTTTCCAGTATTCATATCTAAGAACATAAAATATTTTCACAATACAAGTACATTTACCATGAGCAAATGTTTAAACAAAAGAACTAGGAATCTTAATGAAGCACCCTCAGGAAAATGTTTAAACTTTGCCCTTAAGTTTACTTTGTTCACTAATAGGCTTCTATTTCTAGTACTGAGTAGGAAGGATAGGTTCAATGTGTTAATAAGAAAAAAGTAATAATATTTAATTAATTCTGGCTGAACACACATGGTTTAATATACTTGGCAATATCATTCTATCACATGATATGATAATTTAATGGAACTTTTTTATTTAAATTGCTGGCAAGTTTATGAAATTATAAAGCAAATAGGCCATGCACTTGGGTGTAATTGACTGTATAAATGTGTTTTATACTATACTGTTGGCAAATTAGCCAATCCCTGTCACAGAATCAATTATTATCTAGCTGTATTCTGCAAACACAATAGCAGAAATACTGCATTTATAGAAAAAAAACCACTACAATTGTTAATCTTACATTGTGCATCTTAAAGTCAGGCAATAAACATTCATACGCTGTATAATCATCTTACAATAATGCTGCTGCCAAATGAGTGCACATTTAAAGATTCCTTGTTGTTGAAGGAATTCCTTAACTGGAGGTGATGTTTTTGGTTTTATTTGTCTTTTCCTCTTCAGATCAGTGAAGTGAGTAATACATATGTCAACGACTCAAAAGATATAAAGCTTGACTGCATGACTGAAATTTCCAAAGCTACTTAAGGGACTTGGACACTCAGTTTCTCTTGGTACTGCATCCACTCTAACCCCCACCTAATGACAACTTTGATAATCTGAGTACTGTAGCAAAAATTACAAGATGTATTCTCCATGTTTTTAATGCATGCTGTTGTTAAAGAGATCAGTGGAGGATTCTGAATGAACTGGACATTTAAAATATTCCTTTCTAGTTCTCATAATAATGTGATTGAAGTTATTTGTCTCTTTTATATGTCTCCCTACAAGTAGGCCATATCTAAATTATAAGCAGTGTTTAACATAACAACTTCTTGATAGTGTAAAAATAGAAATGAAGATGAACCCGCTACGCTAAGGAACTACGAAACTGCTGTTCTTGAAGACTATATCAAAAGCATAGTGGTTCTGAGCAAGTAAGAGTCAAGAAGTCTGGACTGCCATGCACCAGCATTGCTCCCTGTTTCTACATCCCAGCTGTGCAAGGACTGCAATCAGCAGTTGTACGGACTGGATGAACTGAGCAGCTACAAGCAGTTTCACAAGACAGATGTAACGGTACTTCTGTTCACTGGAAAGAAACTGAGTGCAAACTTGTAGGCAGATGGTATGCTTCTACTTATGAATGTTTCCATGTAACCATATGTGGGTTTTTATACTCTGATCTGCACTGTAGCTACAAAGTGAAGGATGTTCACTGTCATCCAGGTGCACAGAACTGCAGCTCATGTAAACATCCTTCAACTAGCTCATGTACCAAAACAGTTCAGGTATTATAGCAGACTGCACAAGCCCACCAGAACACTGACAGGTTCTTGGCAGCTGAAGCCCACACTGCTACAACTTCAAGACTACAGAGTCCCAGGCTATATGATTTAAAGCTTTCTCAGGGATGCCTGTGCATACCTGTGAACAGATGCATTGTAGATATCCCCAGCACTCTTAATGACATGCAGAAAGCAAGTTGTTTAGAGCTTTGAAAGGCTCTGCAATTCTTTAATGTATCTTTACAGCACTTATGTGGGAAAATACCACCATCCAGCTGAGAGTCATCAGAAATATTCTGTTGTTCTAGGGCTTCAAACTCAGCGTGCTCAGTCTCAGCTCCATTATTTACCTAGACATTATTCTTTCCATGGAACCAAAT
Source organism: Mycteria americana (assembly GCF_035582795.1). Classification (NCBI taxonomy): domain Eukaryota; kingdom Metazoa; phylum Chordata; class Aves; order Ciconiiformes; family Ciconiidae; genus Mycteria; species Mycteria americana. The sequence continues at coordinate 41,199,583 of NC_134366.1, read as the reverse complement.
TACTGATACCAATTTGAAAACAAATCTGCCAAAAGGGAAGGTTTCAACCATGTGCTTCTGTCTTAGAATCAGCCCCACTGAGGACACTCATGAATATATTGTATATTTCTTATGAAAACGAACCATGATCCAGCTAGTAGTCTTCTTAGAATAGTACTGTTTCCTGTAGTTTGCAAGCAAAGTACTCATCTACGTGTCCACTCCTGCATTCCTCGTATTAAGGGTTTAGATCAAGAACTTCCCCGACTTCAAGTGCTCTTGTGTGTGATGTTCCCATTCAAACTGCGCTGGTTCTAAGTTTCAGGCTCTGATCTGAACTCAGATCTGGAGTTCGGACACAATTTTTTGTTCTGGATCCTACTCTCCCATAAATGTTAAAGTTACGAGTCTGAGGCGAAATTCTGTCCAGAGCTTCTCAAACAACATCTATGAAAAGAGTAGGTTTTGTTTTACTGAAAAAAACTTTAGCACAAAAGGATGAGACAAATGAAGCAGAAAGGGGAAAAAAAAGGGGAAGGTTTCTGTCAAAATCAGGATTTGTCAAATTTGTTCCCAGTCTTGTTCTACTTCCTTGATCTGTTTAGTTCCCTCTGATAAAAGTTTAGTTTCCCTCTGGTAAAAATTTATCATCTCCATTTTATTCAACTTTAGTCTTCTTACTTGTTGGTGAGGTAATTTTGAACTCTTATGCCTGAAAATGTAACTTTAATTGTACGTAAAGGACGAAATATATCAATTTTGGGGATCAGAAGCTATTAGTCATACTAAATGTACAACTGAAGTTTTATAAAGAGCTGTGCCAGTCATGATTACTGAAATGTAAACCTTCAGCTGTGTGATTCATTCTATACTAGGAATCTTGGGGATAATGGCTGCACCCTGGACTATAATTTTTAAATTACACTATGGTTGGGACATCTTACAGAATAACTTGAAACAGGGTTAAAAAAACACACATGAGAGTATTGTCAGGAAATATAAATGAGTGAGATTAGGGCACAATAGACACTTGCAAATGTAAGATCTATATTTCAGATTTTTCTTCTGGGACACAAAAATGAGGTTTGTTTTAACAAATGAGTGAATTAAATAAATCCTATTTTCCAATGTCACAGTGCATGTTAAACCAGTTTAAAAAAAAAAAAATCCCCCCCCCCCCAAAAAAAAGACCCAAACCCAAACCACAAAATGAGTCACTGTTTCATTGGATAGAAAACAGTGAAGAAATTACTGTAAGGACTCAATGACAATTACAGAGCTAGGACAAGAAATGTTTCAAAGAAAAGAAATGAAAATGCAAAGACAAGATCAGCAACCTCTTCAGAACATGTTGTGAGCTGTTTTATAATGACATAATAATGCTGCCTCATTAGCCAAGTGCTAGCCAGTACTTGGGGTTGTGTAGGTTTGTGTCCTCTAGGAGGAGAAACTGGTAAGTCAGGTGTATTCATTAGAGCAGTCCTGCTTATTTCTAAAAAACATAGCTATAAAATCCTGTTTCTCTGAGTGCAGTGGGAAAAAACCCCACAACAGAGCATATCCTTGTTAACCACATGTAAGTCTGCTTCTCTGGCAACTTCTATGTGCAAGAAGCCCTCTGTGCTCTATCCCAAGGCCGTTCAGATAATTCAGAGATAGAAAGATTCAGACACATACAGCCACTCTCTGTAATACTTTATTTAACAGACTGTACAGCCTAATTGGAAAAGCAATGAGACGCTATCATTGATTCATTATTTCTATTATTTATTAACTGCGTTACCCCAGACATAGTCCTAAGCAAGGACTTTGATCATGATCATTTACATAGAACTATGCTGCTTGTCTATAGAAAAACGCCTTTCTCTTGAAAAGGACAAAATTCAGGATACCACATGTGATGATAATCCAGAAGGAAGATTGCAAGATTGTTCAAGCAGAGAATTGGGATCTTACACTTCATAAAATATTTTATAACTCTTGGATTCATGTACACAGTGGAAATAATTTTCAGCAAGAAGATGGTGAAAATTTAAAAATCTAAGGGAATGTAGGTAATTTTGGGGTGCATTTTCTGAATATGGTGCATATTTAAAAGTTTTCTACTAGGAATGAAACACTTTCATAGAAGTGTTTCTATTAGATATTGAGATATAAAAAAGTTGTCTTCCTTTGAAAGATGGAAAAGAAAAAGAACATAACACTATGTGGACATGCTATACATGTGAATGTTCAAGTTCAAATAGTTCATGTTGTGTTTATGTTTCAATGATAAAGCAACTATCTATGAAATTGTGCTTTACTTTTTCTTGTCTTTGAATGAGTGGGAGAGTTATAAATAAAATGTTGTTCAAGGAGGTGTATAAATAAATCGGTATAATTAGGTGTCATAATTAAGGTGCCCATTGCTGTTCCAGACACATTTACATAATTGTCAGTGCTAAAATGAAAATAATTGTTTGTCAGAATTGCTTCTGTAAGGCTGATAGTTCCTTACTTTGTATAGTTTACTCTAAGTATTTGTTTAGAAAATATTCTAAACTCTGAGCATAAAATGACTACACACAAGCCAAAATCTTCACAAGCGAACCAGTGAGCAAAATTTACCACCTTGGAATTCAGACAAAATGCCTTGCCCGGTATCTTGTAATACCTCTTTTGCATAGTGGCCAAACTCTGAATGCTTTCAATGTCCTATATGAGATTTGTGCATGATATGTAAGTAACTTCTTTTCAAATCAGAAAGGCTAAAAACTTCTTGTTTTATAAGAAATTACAATTAAAGAAAAAGCCTGTTAGACTGGTTCATTGTGGTTTTTTTCACAATTTGCTTTTATGAATTGAATTACTTGTGATATTCATGAACACCAGATTAAGAAGTAGAGAATACACTTACACAAGTATCAAGAAGTAGAGAATTGAGTCTTGTGCCAGTTCATGTAATGCCGCTTTTAAACTACTGCCTTAAAGAAGCAACTGAGCTTTAGGCTTAACCAGTATAACACAGTGAGTATTGTGAATACTTACAGTTTTGTTTTATTGAGTAACAGACTAACCAGATATGTTAAGTGCAAATGTTTTTATCCAAAGAAGAAATGTCTTAGCAAAATTATATTATTTAGAGCTAAATGATTTTATATTAGTATAAAGCAGTGTTCGAGCACAGCTGCAGTCATTTAAGATACTGGCACACGTGTGTAGGAATAACAGATTTTATAAACCCTCTAAGATCCTTTAGAAACAATGGAAGAAATTATTCATACAGTTGCTATGACTTTTATTGTCCTTAACAATTCTCCTTTTTCCCTACTGTTACCCCTCAAAATTTCTTTTTTTCTCAAATTAGAAGATAAAATTCTCCAGGACAGAAATAATGTCATATTGTGCATTTAAACAGGCAGTGCTGTCAGTTTTGAGCTATTGATATTAAGCATGCGTCCAAAGCCACAATCAAATTACAATAAAAAATAGTCCTCTAGCAGATGTAGTTTTACCAGGGCAGAAGGAACAGGTAAGGTACAAAGTGTTCTATTCCCTTCACTATTAATATCATCTTCACTTCCTATGGTAGAAGAAACTCTCCCTCAATATCAGAGTTAGATCCACACCTCTGTGCATAACCAAAGATTTATTTTTAAGTAGTCAGAAAATGAACAATATAAGAAATTAAAGAATGAGATTGGAAGATTTATACTTACTTTATGTACACATTATTTATATATGCATATATATGCATGTGTGTTTATTATTTGTATATGTATATATTTAAGGAGACAGAGGTATATTTCTTCTTTTGAACAGTTTCCTCCTAACAAAACTGTTCTGCTTCTTCTGTAAAGCAAGAACAGGTTTGCCATGGGCAGTAAGAAAAAAGAAATTCAGCACGGTATCCTTTCTTGCATAATAGTGAAAAAGAGGGCCTTACTGAAGAAATATGCATCCATTCTTTTAATTTTGTTTCTGTAAGAATATCATTACATTTTCATCATTGACCGTGGAGAATAAACAATCAAAAACCTTTGATTAAGTTCAGCAAACTCCTTTTCTTACATGAGTATAAGAGTAATTAACCTTTTCAAATGTAAACTACCTATCTGACCAGGAAAAAATCTAAATGTATACACTTGACCAAACTGTTTTGTGATTTGATTTTTCAATTAAACAATATAATTTCAACACTTGAACATAATATTTACATTCTTTCCCATATTTTACAGCTGATCTACTTATAACAATGTCAGCGGTGTTATGAAAAGCCATCAAAGCTAATCTTGATTGACTAAGAATAGGACTGACATCAAGCTCTTGAATATCCTGCTTCCATGTACAGTCCCTCTAGCTTTAATAGCATTAAGCTTTCTGTGCACTAGAAGATTATCATAATTTGAAACACCCAAACTAAACCAACTTGAAATTCTCTCAAGTAGTAGGGTCTTGCAGAAAAAAAAGAGATGGCATAGAGAAAAAATTAATTCCAGGCACTCTCAAGAACTGTGCTTGCTAGGCCTTTCAGGCTGGTTTTATACAAACAGTTCTACCAGCCCTTCCAAATTACTTCTGCTATCGATTTAGGCCTAGCTGGACTTACAGTTTTTACTGTGGAGATACGCCAGGTCTCCAATTTTACAGGCACAGCACTAAAAAAATTTGTCAGGAAAAAGCATCCTTCAATATCCTTCTAGCGAGCTTTCTACCTGAGAGCCCTCTACAGAGAAGATTTTGCTTCTAGCTCTTTCATGCTTATAATGGGCTTTCATCAGCAATTGGAAACAATCTTTTCCCATGAGGAAAGGGAAAAATAAGAAAGAGAAAATATTTGTAAGGCAAATAGAGTTTAACCTATTTTGTAGATCTTGAAGGTAAGGAACACTCATCTGGATTTAACTGGAACTTGGACAAGAGGAAACCTAGACAGAGTATTGTCGCTTTGTCACAGTAAACAACTTTAAAATGAGGAAGAATGAATCTCTAGGGAAAAATCACAACCAAAAAGAAACCCAGCTGAAAACTGGAGGATTATATTTCACAGATCACAGAGATTCTGTCTGAAAGCATCTGGATGTCATCTAGTACAAGGTCCCACTCACAGTGGGATTATTGCCAACACCTGATCAGGTCAGCCATGGCTTTGCCTAGCTGAGTCTTGAAAACCTCCAAGCATGGAGATCCCATGGTCTTTGGGAAACCATTCCAATTCCATGCCATTCACCTAGAGATTTTCCTAATGTCCAGTGAGAACCTTCCAAAATGACTCTTTCCCCTTGCTATATCATTTGTCAGTACCAAGAATGGCTCCATAATCTTTATAATTCTATTCAAGCAGCTGTAGGCTTCAGCTGGATTTCCCTTTAGCAACCAGTCCATCAGAATAAATAAAACCAGCTCCCTCAGCCTCTCCCAGTAGGTCATGTACATGAGAACCCTAACCATATTAAGAGGCCTCTGCTGGACCCTCTCCAATTTCTCAACATCCTTCCTGAACCAGGGGAGCTATGACTGGACAGCTATAGCCTCACCAAAATCAGACCTTCTAGATGTTTTTTTTAACTGTTTGTTTGAAACCTAAATCCGTTTGGGGTATCTCAACAACATGAAAGGCACTTCCAGTGAATAATAAAAAATAAGGTAGCCTTGTCTGCTTATCCCTTCATACATTTCTCCCTGACTTTCAACTTTATCTGTTTTGTTCTATGAACTTGGACTTTTATTTCTCTTCCAGATGACTACTTTAAACAGTCACTGGGACAGAAAGAGGACAGTGCTTTCTGAGGTAGACATGTAAGGAGCTACAGTAGATTATATCATCAGAGGTCTTTGGTGCACAATAGCAGGAGCCATGATGTGGTCTTTCTCCACTGCTCCTATGTTTGCCCAAGGAACTCAGCTCAGATTTTCTTCCCATAAAGTAATTCAACAGTCTCCTATTGTTTATAACCTTTCAGACGGCAAGAAATGCAGATACTTTAAAGCAACCCATTCATTTTATCTGAACCTGAAGGACTGCTGAAGGACTACAGAAGGCTACCAACATGGCCAGCAAAAATAGAATAGCTCCCACCAGACAGTGAGAAAAAAAATTACACTGACAATGCAGCCACTTGCAAAGCCATTACCATCAACAGAGAAGCAAAAAAGAAGAGATTTTCTAATCCCTTACATAATTTTAACATTGGCAATAGCAGTGAACTTGAAAAATTCACTTGATTATCAGCTTGCCTGATAATCTGGGTTGACGAGCGACCCCGGCTGCCATCACAGCAAGCTCTGCCCCACCAGGGCCAGTGATGCCTCTGCCCTGCCAGCCTTGTGGCAGCTCAGCCCTTGGCTCGCGGCTCTCCATCCCATGGGCAGCAACTGGCCTTCGCAGCATCCTGGCTCCCCACGCTCACAGGAAAGCCTCCGAATTTTTGCACAGGATTAAAAGCAGCTCTGAAAACCCTTCCAGATTAGACAGAGGTACTAGTGGGGATCTGCGGTCTTTCCCCCAGGGGAAGGTTGTAAGAGTTTTGCTGTAAAAAGCCATGTCTGCATGAAGATGGTAATGTCAGTTTTGCTCCAAAGTCTCTTTCTTACTTCTCTTGTGATATGTGAAATCACTCTTTCTTAAACTGGGAACCACTAAGGGAAAAACTAAAGACACAGTACAGACCTCCACAAAAATAAAGTTCTGACTTCCTCGTCCTTGTTTACCAGGGAAAACACCATGCTTTCCATTATTTCTAAATATGTAATAGCAGGACTGTAAGTTCCCTGGGGCAGGAACACTCTTTCATTATGCTTTTGTAAAGTACCTTGTAAAATGGGACCACACTCCTGTGCGGTCTGCAGGAAGTACTGTAACAAAATTAATAAGTAATGCTTCCAGGAAACACATCAAACACAGACTACGCTGCATCACCTACTGCACAGAACATCAAAACTGCTAAAAATGTCAACAGAATAAACTTGCACGATGCCCTGGCAGAAGGTAACATGGAAACAAGCAGTACATCTTCCCAAAAAATGTTGGAAATGTGTACTCTAAAGCACTGAAAATGGCATATTTTGTTTATATGTAAAAAAAAGTAAGGTGTGGCTTGTTGGTAGTCAATTATTAAAGAGGTGAATATTAAAAAAAGACATTTCTGTGTCTGTGTAATTATTACAGGTATTGATCAAAATCTAAAGCTCGTAAATGTACTTCTATAAAAATTAAATTTGAATGAATAAGTTACCTGTTTGTAGGCACTTAGGAATGTTCTCTAAATTATATCAATAATTCTTTAATTATGTTTAAGAACGAGTTTACTACAAAAAAGTAGTCTGTAATACCAAGTAGTCCATCTTGGTCAATTTTTCCCATGTGAGTAATAAATCCTCCCTATTTGCCAACTCAGCCAACAGATATGCTTGATTGAGTCAGGAGAATTGATAGCCTCTTTGTAAAAATCTATTACAGACCAGATCAGCATGTCCATAATCTCAGGGTTCTGCATCAACTCTTTTTCTTCCTCTGAAATGACCTCACTTGTGAATGAAACAGGCATTTTACAAGACTGGTAAACAGAACTTATATTTGTATTTTTTTGGCTTTTTTCTCCAAATTATTGACTAATAGCTAGCTTAAGGAAACTGCAGGAGAACCCTCCCCCCAACAAAAGACCAAATTGTGATCATTTTAAAATTGCCATCAATCTCCGTTATGAAAGTACTAACCACTAGTAATTCAAACCTAGACTGTGTAGAACAGAAATACATCATCAACAAAACCCATATAATAAGCAACATGTTGTCGGAAGCACTCAATAGTATCATAAATTACACACAACTCATCCACTGCCACCCAAAAGCCCTCTCTGGGTGGGAGCTTCTACTTCAGTTCTCCTCTCTTTAGTATTGCGTTCCCCAACTTTTTACATATAGATGAGGTTGCTCCCCAAAGAAATTGAGTGTTATGAGAAGTGGAAACTGATTTTTAAAAATAGGTAAGCCAAGATACCAAAAAAGAATAGCAAAAGGCATACATTAAGAGAGTCTACTATCGATAATATCCTGTAACTAGGAAAGCATAAAGTCCTATGCTATCCTGAAAGGGCAACCTCTGATGACAGGAAGTTATTGGCATTTTCAGCTGCGTTGGCTTTATCACATCTACTCTACTTAGTAAGTGTGACGGACACTTCATGTCAGGGATTTCGATGTCATTCAGGCTGACGGGGTTTAGAGATGATATATCTTTCTTGCCTCAGCTGGGAACAAAGTGTACAAAGAAATTGTGTGGTCACACTGTTCAAAGTTAAATGCAGACCAGAGGAAAAAAAGTTAATGTGCCTGACTGCAGTATTTGCTCTTAGCATGCAGTTGCAAGCTTTGAAAGTCCCGTTTAAGTATCTCTTTTTTAAGATAAATACCTATTAAGTAATGTATATGCACAAGCTGAAGTGTTAAATGGTTTGTTGAAACCTATTAGAGTACACAAGATGATAAACATAAATTATAGCTAATATACTGCACCAGTGATTTTTAAACATAAAAATTACTGACACTGTAAAAACACACTTGAGTCATCGTAGCAGCATAATAGCACTAATCCATGTTTATCCAACCGTGCACTTTTCAAAAACAACACAAACCTCTAATAAATGCTTTGGCTTCACCTTGACAACTTATATGGGTTATTGCCTCGTTCATGCCTGGATAACCATGTGTTATGACTTAAATGTTCTTTAATATCAATTTATGCCTTGAAGAAAAAGGATTGAATAACATAGTGTACATATGGTTCAATTTATTACAGCAAAACAATCATTTTAGTTTGAAGATATTTTCTCATGGTGCATATCATAGAAATCTTATTCAATAGAGCTCTCAATAAACCAGATTTTTTATGTCACAATAAATGAAACTAAGGCAGCTAATTGTTGCTAAGATTCTAAATAGATGAGTCTATTTGGCTTTCTTGTCAATCAAGAAATAAATTCCTTAACACTTGTATTTCTGGATTCTAATGTCTCTAATTGGATTTTACACTATCTGATTAACGATGTAGTTTATAGACTACTGTAAAAAAACCCTGATACTTAAAAAGTGGAAGAGGAAATTGTGGGCTGTCAGCATTTATGGAAAAGGCCAAGACAACATTGAGTAATTTAGTGTTTTTGCAAAATGGCAACGAAAAGCATAAAACCTGGTCAATGATGTCTCATTTGTGGCACTCTTGTTGTGTGTCTGTGATACAAAAAAAGACCCCGGAGTGCTATTCTGAAGAATATTAAAATATGTAATAGTCTGTACTGAAAATGGATTGCAGTTTTAGGAAATTACAAAACCAAAAAGAAATCCAAATTTTAATTTAGAACCAAAAGCAATGTATAAGCTTAAAATTCAACCAATAGACTCGTGATAAATAAAACTCTTACAGAAACAGGTACAAGCACAAGGCAGAAAGAATGCAGCAAAATATCGTTGTTACTTCTGCAGCACTCATTTTTACTGCCAGTCTCATTTTCATGAACTTTCCACATTTTTAAAAGACGTTTATGATAATCTTTCAGTCAAATATCTTCTCATATATGAAGAAACGGCAGTCCTAAAAGAATTGCAGCTGCAGACATGCAAGTATGTCTGTTGTCATGCAATCTCTATTATAAGGTGAAGCAGACTGGCTATAAACTGATTTTAAACCATTATTACAGTAGAAGCAGCAATGGCTGTGAGCACTATAGCTTTTGTTACGATGAAGATTTTCACAATAGTCAGGTCTTAGACAACCAACACATGAAATATTCACCTTTAGGTCACAAGTTCTTGCATGCTATCCGTGCATATGTGGATTTAGAAAGTTTGAAAAAACAGGTAGTTCAGCTACTTAGAGGAATCTAAACCCTCCATTTTTCCCACTTCAGAAAGAATCTTGGTACCCAAATTTGAATAGGCCAATTATCAAAATGGTTAAGATTATAAAACTGCAATTTAAAGATGGAGAGTGCCAAAAAGAAGCAATGCCTCAGCTCACTCTGTAAGGAACAGGTTTGATTTCCAAGAGTTATGACTATTGGAAAATCATATCCAAAAATAAAATACTGGACTATGCAGCTCTCAGTAATGAAGAGATCCACCTATTGCAGTAGAGCTAGATTAAATCCAAAGCTATTTTACTACTTGTATTATGATTGCTATTAATATTGGGGTATTGTGTGGTATTATTTAAGACTGTGAAGCTGTAATGGATGGAACAGGCTCTTTGGGAATGAGCAGGGGGAGTTGCTCTTTACATGAGAGAGTGGTGGGAATACATGGAATTTTGCCTAGGATGGATGATGAGCCAACCTCAGTTTATGGGTTAGGGCTAGTGAATAGAATAGAATAGAATAGAATAGAATAGAATAGAATAGAATAGAATAGAATAGAATAGAATAGAATAGTTCAGTTGGAAGGGGCCTACAACAATCATCTAGTTAAACTGCCTGACCACTTCAGGCTCGACCAAAAGTTAAAGCATGTTATTAACGGCATTGTCCAAATGCCTCTTAAACACTGACAGGCTTGGGGCATCGACCACCTTTCTAGGAAGCCTGTTCCTGTGTTTGACCACCCTCTCAGTAAAGAAATGCTTCCTAATGTCAAGTCTGAACCTCCCTTGATGCAGCTTTGAGCCATTCCCATTCATCCTGTCACTGGATAGCTGGGAGAAGAGATCAGCACCTCTCTCTCCACTTCCCCTCCTCAGGAAGCTGTAGAGAACAATGAGGTCACCCCTCAGTCTCCCTTTTCCTCCAAACTAGACAAACCCAGTGTCCTCAGCCACTCCTCCTCTCCTTAGTGGGCAGACCAATACAGGCAACATTGTGGTCAGTGTCTGCTACAGACCACGTGGTCAGGAAGAAGTAGATGAAGCCTTCTTAAGACAACTGGAAGAAGCCTCATCTTCACAGGTCTTGATTCTCATGTGGAAATTTAACCACCCTCATATCTGCTGCAGGGGTAACACAGCAGGGCACAAGCAATCCAGGGGGTCTCTGGACTGCATTGATGATAGCTTCCTAATGTAGGTGACTATAGGAGATGTTCTGCTTGACCTGATTCTTATAAATAAGGAGAACTCGTCAGAGATGTGAAGGTCTGGGACAGTCTTGGCTGCAGTGACAATGAGATGGTGGAGTTCAGCATCCTGAGAGGAAGGAGCAAGGCAAACAGGATCACAACCCTGGATGTCAGTAGGGCAGATTTTGGTCTATTTACAAATCAGCTTGGAAGAATCCCATGAGATATGGTCTTGGAGAGAAAAGGGATCCAGGAGAGCTAGTTGATTTTCAAGCATCTCCTCCTCTAAGCTCAAAAAGGGTCCATCTCTATATACAGGAAGTCAAGCAAAGGGGACAGGAGACGTGCATGGATGAAAAAGGAGCTCCAAAATAAAAAGAAAGCATACAAGAGGTGGAAGCAGGCTCAGGTGGCCCAGGGGGAATATAGAGACACTGAGTGTGCAGCAACAGGGTTAGGAAAGCCAAAGCCCTGCTGGAGTTGAGTCTGGAGAAAGATGCATAAAGCAACAAGAAAATCTTCTACAGGTCTATCAGCAGGAAAAGGAAGACTAGGGAAAACATAGGCCCGCTGCTGAATGAAGCGGGGAACCTGGTGATAAGTATGTGAGAAAGCCTGATAATGCATTCTTTGCCATGGTCTTTACCAGTAAGATATGTCTTCAGGAATCCCAGGCCACCGTGACCAATGGGGAGGGAAATCTAGAGGAAGGTAGAGGAAGATCAGGTTAGGGAACATTTAAACAGATCGGATGTACACAAGTCCATGGAACATGATGTGATGTGTCCATGAGCACTGGGGGAGTTGGCAGATATCATTTCAAGCACACTCTTGATTATCTTTGAAAGGTCAAGGCAACTGGGGTTGATTCCTGAGGTCTGGAAGAAAGCAAATGTCACTCCTATCACCAAGAAGTGCAAGAAGGGTGATTGAGGGAACTATGGGCCAGTCAGCCTCACCTGGATCCTTGGGAAGGTGATGGAGCAAAATCTCCTCGAATTCCAAAAATACTAAGGACAAGAAGATGATTGGGAGTAGTCAGCATGGATTTATGAAGGGGAAATTACGTCTGACTAACCTGATAGTCTTCTACAATGAGACAACTCACTTGGTGGAGGAGGGAAAAGCAGTGATGTTTATCTTCACTTTAGCAAAGCATTCAACACTGTCTCCTATAATAGCATCTTCATAGACAAACTGCTGAAATATGAACTAGATAAAAGGACAGTGAAGTGAGCTGACAACTGGCTGAGCTCAGAGGGTTGTGATCATCTGGCACAAATCCATCTGGAGGCCAGTCAGTAGTGGTGTACCCAAGGGGTCAATACTCAGGCCAGTGCTGTTTAACATCTTCATTAATGACCTGGATGATGGGGCAGAGTGCACCCTCAGCAAGTTTGCATATGATAGAAAATTGGGAGGAGTGGTTGACAGACCAGGTGGCTGTGCTGCCATTCTAAGGGACAGTGACAGGCTGGAGAAATGGGCAAACAGGAATCTTATTAACTTCAGCAGAAGGAAATGAAACGTCTTGCACCTAGGGAGGAATAACCCCATGCAATACATGCTGGGGGTCACCTGGAAAGCAGCTTTGCAAGGGACAGCTGGTGGGTCCTGGTGAATAATGAGTTGAACGTGAGCCAGCAATGTGCCCTGTGGCAAATGTGGCCACCAGCATCTTGGGCTGCATGAGGAAGAACATTTCCAGCAGGTTGAGGGAGGTGATCCATCCCCTCTACACAGCACTGGTGAGGGCACATCTGCAGTGCTGGATCCAAGCCTGGGACCCTCAGTGCAAGAGAGACGTGGACATACCAGAGAGAGTCCAATGAAAGGCCACAAAGATGATGAAGGGCCTGGAGATATGATGTACATGCAGAGGATGAGACCCCTGGAATTGTTTAGCCTGGAAAAGGCTCAGGAAGATCTTGTCAATGTCTATAAATACCTGATAGGAGGGAGTAAAGAAGATGAAGACACATCAGTGGCCTTCTCAGTAGTGCCCCATGAAAGTATGAGAAGCAACTGGCATAAATTGAAATTTAGGAAATTCCATTTAAACATAAGAAAAATCTTTTTTACTGTGAGTGTGATCAAGCACTGTAACAGGTTGCCCAGAGAAGTTGTGGAGCCTCTGTCCTTGGAGATATTCAAACCCAACCAGACATGTTCCTGAACAGCCTGCTGTAGCTGACCCTGCTTTGAGCAGGTTGTACTAGAGGATCTCCTTCACAACCTCTGTGATTCCGTTTTCAATTAATTAGTTACGATGCTTACTCATGCTTACTTAGAAGATTTACACCCTAGTTTATTCACAAAGGGATTTAGAATGTGTCTCATCTTTATCTAAACCACCTAAACCATAGGTGTCTAAGGGTAAAGTTCTATATTTTAGGCTTTTGTCCCAAAGAAGAGTATTTCTAGCCAAAGGAGATTTTGTAATAGTACATTGTGGCATTATTGACTACAAGAGAGCCAGCTACTGATTCTTCAACCTCACTTCCTGGAACAGGTACATTTTCTGGGGTTGCCATACTAGTAAAGAATGACTAGAAACAACACAAAATAGGTCAGCTATGGCAGACATGATTCTACAAGCAATATAAAATTAAACTTGAGTATTTACATTTCCCCATTACTTCCAGATGCACTCTGACAAGAACTGAGGCCATTAGAAACAGCAAATAAAAATCACATACTCCTGATAGTCCGCTTTACAAAGAATTATTTTTTTTCCACCTCAGAATAATGCTCATGTTAATATTTTTAAAAAATGTTTGTTTTGAGTTATTAAGATAAAGGCAGTAGTTCCTGAAGATCTATAATGAAAACCATAGTAAATTGGACTTTGAAAAACAGATTAGACAGAAGGCAAGAAGAGGAACAATTAAGAACAGTCAGTTCTGTATTACCAAAGCTTACAATTCTTGCTTAGATTTTTTTCATGCTTCTACTTCTTTTTGTTGTGAATAGGGCAAAAGGTGTCCTTACTGGACATTCGGTACTTCTTACCTTTTTCTAAACTTAGTTACAGATTTAGCAAATGAAGAAATAAGGCAACACTGAGAAATATGTAGATGGTTACAACATTATTGTCATGAAAAATCCGTTATGCATGTCAGGTAAAGAACCTTTATCTGAACTGAAAGACTGAAGAAAACATTTATTTGTATGCCTAGCTTGAAGCAGGTACTGAGAAATGTCTGCTCTGTTCTGGCAGTGCCTTGGAAAGTTGATGTTGCCTCAGTGCAAACATTTGTGTTCTATAATGTCTCAAGTCTCCTCCCAGCTCTACCTCATATCGTCTTTTTCTTTTCTTGTCTCCTGCATGTGTGTATATCTTCATATTCATGGTGAACTACTGTTCCTAGAAATATCAAGCCTGAAGAAGTGGCATTTCCTTGAAATGCCATCCTGCTTGAAAGCATAAAGCAAGAGCAGGGAAACAGATCTAATCTGTATTCGTGAATGATTGAATGAACGATGACTGAAAAGCAAAGTAATGAAAAGGTATCATCTTGCAAGGCAAGATATAATCCCCTAGTAAAGGGTGTATACTGTGGTCAAAACGTGGCTTCAGAAGTACTGATGTGAACATGTACAAGTATTGGTACAGAAAGAAAAACGTCTGGTATGTTTGTGGAAAGTGTTGTTTACTGACACAGTTTGACCGGTGGGTGTATGTTATCTTTAATGGAGTATTCAGGTGATTTTAGCCAAAAGCTCAGAAAGATTTTCTTTCCTAAGAACTGTACAACACTTCTAGGAGTGTTAGGTCTTCATGAGTGTGGACCATTAAACCCAACTTTGGCAAAAACTGGGTTATATGAGCTAAGTTTTCAGGACTGTGGAAATACTAAAGCTGAGATTGAACACACAGCTCAAACCTTTACTTACAAGCAAGGCAAAGGCCTTTGACATTGATGAATCAATCCAGTCATTCACATTCCTTATTCATTAGCGGAGTAGGCATAAGTGCGTAAGAATGAGATTTGCAGCAACCAACACAGTGAATGAGGAAACAGCTAAGGCAGGCTGTAAGAATCTTGACAGTTGAAGTCCTACAAATTTTCTGTTCCTGAAGCCGTGACTCAGGCATGTGTCTGCACTTCTTGAATGAGAATCCATCCACCTGAAAATCGTCTAAGAGTTGGAAGGAACCACTGCAAATTACTATTTCTGGGTTTTGTTTGTTTTTTTTTTTTCAAAAGGAAGGCTGTACTTTTGGCTATGCTCACCAATGTCTTTGTGTTCTAGGCATGTGCAAACATCACCCAATGCCTTGGGCCTTTGACACACTTTAGTGTGAGAAAGACACTGAAATTCTCTGCTTGCAACAATGGAGTTATGATTAGCATCAACTATTTGTGTGTGTCCTAGTAAATATATTGTAAGTACTTTCAGCTGAAACAACCAGATTCATTACTTGGCTGGAGTTAGACACCTATGTAAACAGAGAAGTTTTACATAAAGCTTAAACATGTTCTAAATCCCTTTGTGTAAGTCTTCTAAGTAAGCACAAGTAAGCATCATAACTGCTTGAAAACAGATCCACAGAAACATAGTTGGAAATCATCTGGACATCTTCTAGTACAAGCTTCTGCTCAAAGTTTGGGTTTGAATAACTCCAAGAATAGAGGCTCCACAACTTCTTTGGGTAACCTGTTCCAGTTTTGAACATGTTTTGATGTGTTTTCACTCGTAAACTTAATACTGAAGAATTGAGTCAAGGGTCCTACAAAGACCCTTTTGTTACATCTCCAGTATCATAGAATCATAGAATGCTTTGGATTGGAAGGGACCTTTACAGGTCATCTAGTCCACCCCCCCTCAAGAGCAGGGACATCTTTAATTAGATCAGGTTGCTCAGAGCCCCATCCAACCTGACCTTGAATGTTTCCAGGGATGGGGCCTCCACTACTTCTCCAGGCAACCTGTTCCAGTGCCTCACCACCCTCATTGTAAAAAATTTCTTTCTTAAATCCAGTCTAAATCTGCCCTCCCTTAGTTTAAAACCATTGCTCCTTGTCCTGTCACAACAGGCCTTGCTAAAAAGTCTGTCCCCATCTTTCCTATAGGCCCCCTTTAAGTACTGGAAGGCTGCTATAGGATCTCCCCTTATATTCCATCTTGTCTCCCCAGTATATTCCATCTTCATTTGAGACAGAACTACACAACAGCAAACTCTAAAAGGAATCTAATTTATGAGTAAATTCCATTTTTTTTCTCTCTCTTTCTCAGAAATTCATCCAGCTTCTCTTATAGGAGATAGTATCAGGATACTTCCCAATTTTCAGTGCATTTATCTTCACAGTATCCTCAAGCTATAAAAGAAGTATAATTACTGACACCGTACAGAGAAATCAGAGGGACTCCCACAGTCATTCAAGAAGACTATGACAATGTAAGAAATGGATTGGCTCTTTGAGCCTTGACAAGGATCTGAACCAAATGATTGCATTTTTTCTGCCTCCTTTTCCACATTCCATGTCTCAGCCAATTTGTCTATTCCTTTTGGTAAAAGAAAAAAGGCAATCAGGAGTTCAATCAGAGAGATCAATAGGAATGCATGGAAGAAAAGAACACAAGGAAACAAGTAATTCAAAAGGAGCTTAAGTGAAAGGAAAAATTTCATTTCCTTATTTTAAGGAAGAAGTCAGATGCAGTATCAGGTAGGGAAGGCTACAAAACAAGATGGAGTGCTTATGGCTGTAGCTTTGTTTACTGAGAAACTACTTGCTGTGGATTGTCCTGGTTTGCTACATGACTGAGGAAAGGGAAATGACAATAAAGAGCATCATTTGCTTAGTGGTGAGCCAGATATATCAGCCACCATGGGGCAGTGCACTTGTTATCCAACAACATTCCTCTTCCCCCTCTTCATCCTGGGCTTCTAAGAACTAGGATAACTTAAATGACAGCTATTGCTTCATATCTTTGCCTTGGTACACACAGTTTGCTTAAAGACATCATTTAATGACAGCTTGCCAGTCATAGTTTCACATTCCCTGAAGTTCCTGACATATTTTCTGTTAGTCCCACATTTTGCTGAGATCATAGATTTCTGTCTCTGCAAAAAAACATTTGTAGCCAGTCATTTTGTACCCTACAATACCCAGAAATGTGGGTGAATTTACAGGCTAAAGAGTCATATTAAAACAATACATAGAAAGTCATAATGAAAATAGGACTTTTTTTTTTTAAATAAAGATTTTAACAGAATAGTGAAAGGTTGCTCTGTCACTGTCTCCTTTGAACTGTGACATCTGTATAGTCATCCTTTTTCTCTTTAGAAAGGCAGATGTGTAAACCAATTTTAAATTTCAGTGGAAGCTAAAATATGAATGAGAATGTTAACAAAGCCTATATTAAAGTCTGCATTGCATGTTTATTAAAATTGTTTCAGAAGATTAAGACATTGTATCAATACTATTTTTAACCATGTATGCAAATATAAGAATTTATTTGCTAGTATTTCTTAGTATTTTATTTTTAAAAATCCTTATTCCTTTTCTATGGGTAATTTTGACAGGAATTTTTGATACAAAGGCTGTTTATTATTTATTTTAAATTAAGAAATCTCTCTCTCCAGGAATAGTTCCTGAAGTCGGACTTCACCCTAGCATTCTTCAAAACAACCATTCCCAACCTAACAGCTAATACTCATGTGTGCCATAGCACAAAATGATTTAACATTAAAAGACTAAACAGCCCATGAGAGCTATGACCAATGAGATGATGATGGAAGCAAGGAGCATCTCTGATATCATTGGTCACTTCTTGGCCTAGGAAATATAGTTTCTAATTTTTATTTAGAATGATACTCTTTTCTGCTTTCCTTGACCAAAGATGGTCCAACAGCAGAAATATAGAAGTCTACAGACAACCTCATTTCAGCAAAACACTGTGCTGTAATCAAAATCTTCACACTTCTGATCTCTGCTTTTACTCTTTTAACTCCACTGCAAATGCATTTCTCACACAAGCATTTACCAAAACCAGTCCACACAGACATGAATCAAAAACACACTAGGTTTATCTGGGCCAAAACAGGTGTGTTACTCCAACTATCTGCAGCTGTTGTATATGACAGAAGATGTAAATAAAAAAAGCTTGTTTGAATTCTTCTGCAGCTGCAGAGGATGTGGGACCAGATTCTGACAGGGGAAAAAAAGTAAAAGTCAAAATTCAATAGACACCAATTCAGGGGGCTTTTTCTGGTGATTTAAAGAGGCTATGTTACCTTTATACCACCTGTATTTTCAAGTCTCTCTTGCTAGGACCCTAGCTACATAAAAGGCATTCTAAATCTTCTGTTGGAATAAGTTCAACACAATTATAAGTCTCATATTTTAGCTCCCTGACTAGTGGCATTATTCAGCAACAGTCATTTCTTACACCAGGTAAACTCATCTAGATCCAAATCTCTAACTATTCTTTGTGAGTTGTCTGCCAGAGGGGTCTCCTCACAGGGCTACAGGGAAAAGCTATATTGCTCAAAGCCTGTTATGTGTGAAAAGCTATGCCTTACAGCATGCAATTTCCTCTGTGCTATGAAGGAGCTACCTGGTTTTGCTGAACAGCCACGCTGATAATAAGATACAGCACAGCAAAGCACCATGAGAATGACATCCAAGCCTAGGAATATGGAACATTTACTGGTAGAATTTACTGGTACTGAACAGACAGCTACAGTTTTATACCACCTTGTGGTAAATAGAAGTTATTGCAATATTGAAGAGAATACATTTTCTTTAAATTGTTCAGAGCATCCATGTTTTGAGGCTGCTTATCCTCAGAACAGGTCCCTGACACTTCAGATGATTGAAGAAAAATCTCAAATATAAAAAATGAATTAATATGCTTCCACAACTTTCTTCTTTACTCTACCCTCTGCATCCAGTGATATACACAAAGGTAGCATTAATAAAAACACTTGAAAGGTCTAGTAAGTTTACCCATGCAAAAAACATAGTTCTTCCTCAGAGGGAGTCTGAACATTTAATATACTGAGACTAGTATAATATCAGTTCTGAAATACACCTTTATTTTATTATCACCAGGGTAATCCCGTGAGCTTCCCTTGCTAGATTTTTTTCTTATTCTCTTTGAGAATCAAAGTAAAAATGCAGAAGTGTCTTTTCCACTGTTTTTATTTATTTATTTACCCTAAACTCTATAGAATACTTCTAAGTAAGAAACATACTAAGTTGGCACATAGGACTGCAACATGTTTACTCAGAAATCAAGTGTTGAAAAGAACATTTAAAATCAGGGAATGACTCTTCCCTGAAAGGGCAAGAGAACAAAGAGAGCAGTCAGTCGGGGTTTTGCTGGTTCCAAGTTCAGAGCAGTGGTGGGAACCGAGCCCACAGGCAACTCTGAAGGCTGGGCAGGAAGATTAACTGTCCATTGTAATACTGTGTTAGCGTTTGTTTCTGTAAGTAGTAATTTTGTTTCATGTTCATAAAGAATAGGAAGTATTAAAACAGTTACTCTGTTGTCTTGTTGTCTGGGTAAATTTTAAGTCAACCACAAAGCTATTGAGTGTAAAGGGTTATAACAGAAAGATGAAGCCAAGTTTAATTATAATACTGCAGAACTATAAAGGAAATAATGTAATACACCATACAGTAAGAAAAGGCTGAGCATTTGGGGGATGAATATGATTTAGATGGATGAGAGACTCCTTAATGTTTGCTTATTCTTCTCCCAGAATAGGTGAGTTGTGGAATGGACTAAGAAATATGGGAAGTTAGAAGTAGACAGTGCCAGAAGACCGCTGACATTTAGACCACATTTCACAGATATGCAAAGCGCTATAGGGTACCAAAACATAATGGGCCAAAATTTTTAGAAATCTCCAAACTAATTTGGTAATAATGTGCTGTGTTGTCTGATTGTGATAAAAACATTTTGTGGTTTTCTTAGAATGAACCTTAGTTATACAGGAATAAGGATTAGCCTTTCCAAGGCCACAACTCTTATTTTCTTTATATGTTTGATTTTCTCAGTGTTAATACTGAGATGAGACTGAAAACTTGCTAGGTACATTCTGACTGTGCAGGGAAAAAAACCAAAATCTTTTCCTGAAGAGCATACAAACTAAACACAAATAACTGTGTGTGATGTGGCATTTCAGTTAATAGTTACCAACATGCAAAAGCATTAATCTTGTTTTTAAAAATTCACAGTAGATTTCTTAGAATGTGGTGATGACAGAAAAAAATCTGCTAATTGCCTTATGCAGATGATCTGGCCATGACAGGTCAGGGCAGAAGTCCATTTAGCCCAGTGTCCAGTCACAGATTCTTTGAAGAAAAGGCTAAGAAACAGGACAAGAGACTTCTTTAAAATAATATGCTGCCTTTTGGCAATCAGCAGGTTAGGGGTTCTGGACTTCGCAGTACATCATTGTGTTTAAGAGCCTAAGATTTATCTACCTTCCTTTAAGTTGTAAAGTAGCCTTTGGAAACTGTTTTATTTTTGGCATCTAGAAGAACCTATAGCAATGGGTTCTCCAGTTTAATTACATACTGTCTGAAGAAGTTCTTCTAAGGCTTGTTTTAAACTTGCCAGATGATAATTTCATTACGTGCTGCAAAGTTCTTGTGTTACGAAAAGTAATGAATGTCTTTTCAATATTCAACTTTTTTGATGCCATCCATATTATTATCCCCCCACAGCTGCCACTTTTCCAAGCTGAAGAGGCCCATCCTAGTATCTCACCAAACAAAAGCTACATCATACTTGTAGCCATTCTGTTGCACCCCTGTACCTCTTCAGCTCACTTTTGAGTTTGGGCTTTTGTTGCATTGTTTGGACTGTTCAAGGTGCATACATAATATGCATTTGAATCATAAAAAATGGTGCTCCTTTTTTGTTTTCTGTTTCTTTCAGAATGGTTTCTAACACTTACTTTCATTTTTTGACCCAAGCAAGGAGATATTGTTTGCCCAGAATGACATGAAGTTTTCTGAAGATTACTCGTATACAAATGCATTTAAAAATATCTAACACTTCTGTATGTTCCTGTGGCTTACTATTAATTATATGGATTATACTAGGTCCTAGGAATCCTTGCAATAGGTTTCAGATTTCGGCCAGCAGCTTTACATTTAGTAACTTTTGTAGTGTTTATTCTACTACAAATGTGAGCATTAAATACTGCATTTGAAGTCTAGTACTACTTTATGTTGCCTTTTCCCCCCAAAATGTCTTCAAACACTAAACTGGCTTTGGAATATTAATCTTTTTGCCTATGTGATAAGAACTCAAGCTCTTAAGATCTGGAAAACATCTAGAATGTAATAGTCACAGGTGTCGATACAGTCAGTGTAATATAGGTAGCTATTAAATTTGAAAAGAAGCTTGCTTGATAAGCAAACTAATATAATTTTATAGGCTGAGTTTACACAGGAACAGTTGCAGTTGAGATGCACGCTGCCTGTTTTCTGCTGTCCTAATTATTTTATCTTTTCCACAGTATGGTTCCCTCTAGTGATTCTTGTAAGGAAAGAGGCTACCTGATCCCTTAATCCAGCTAACATTTTACAAAAGAAGATCCAAATTAGTTTTGCTTACACCAGATGCTTTATGTGCAATTGGGTATCAGACAATGGTGGCTGAAATATGAAACAGGTAAATTCAATGATCTCCTTTGAAAGAATCTCTTACCTGGGGGAACTAACGTGAAATGAGTTTGCATACTTGCTGCCACTCTGCAGTCCTGTCTCCTCCCCTTATGCAAACCAATGAACGTGTAAACTGATTGCCGGATATCCCCAGTGTCAGACTCAGTAACAAGAACTGCAATGAATATTTGATGGAAGAGAAGCAAAATCAGATTTAGCAGACTGGTTACAGCAGGCAAATATGTTAGAAAATGAACGTATTATGCCTACAAGCTTGAATGCACTATGGTGAGGGAGAAGTTTGTACGGGTAGCAGCTAACAGAAACAGCAGAAAGTAGTTAGAAAAATATTCCAATAATTACCTATGCCACTGACTTGCTACATGGCCTTCTGCAAGTTATGCAACTTCCTACTGTGTTTCAGTTTAAAATGCTATATTATTTGCCTACAGTACCATACAAAAGATTGAATGTCTCATTGTTTATAAAAGATCATGTAATTCTGTATTTAAAGAACATACACATGAACATGTCCTGTGAATCAGCAAATGTATGGTGATTAGTCAAACTACAGTAATCTGATCCCAGCTTAAACAAAATAGAACTGCTGAATATACTGCTACTTTTCAGGTTGCTTATCTTATATATCTATATATGTTTCAAAAAAAGTACCTAAAATCTCAAATAAATGTTTTCATCATCTGAACATTTTTTGGTTTTTTCCCATCTTACAGAAATTTTGTATCATGAATGTGGAAGACACAGGTCTGCACAACTTGGCTCATACAGAGACCACTGTCCCCTAAAGACACCATGTCCTTTGATCTAGCTAGAATTCCCTGGTGTGTTTGGAAAGTTAGTAAAAGCCAGGTACCATTCCCACGTAGAATTTTTCATGCAACCACCCTGTTTTGAAGGATAAGAGCATTGAATAATATGACTGAAGCACTTCCACGCCAGTCACCCTCAGTACCAGAGAACAGTTGCCGGTGTGTTCAAGTTACTATTATGCATTCAGAGCCTACAGGAAAAAACGAAGTGTGGCAAGAAGACAGTGATGTTACCCTAATTAAATTTTCAGTAAACATTTCCTAGGCATCAATAAATAGTCAGGATGTAACTACTCAAGAGACATGACTATCTCCCCCAGACAATCAGTAAAGTACACCCTAGATATCTAGGCCCACATCCCAAGTGATGTAGCCCATCTCAATGTCCTTCTCCAACTATTATCACAATTTCAGAGGCTGATGAACACTGAGCACACTTTGGCATTCAATTCATTATTCTTATGAGACACAGTGAGTTTCATATTCTCAAGGCTGTCACTAGAGTCATAACTAAAGCTCCAACCAGAGCTCTCCTGATTACTTTGCTTCCCACACTGCAGTGTTCCTGGACACTGGAGACAGTCATAAGTCCTGAGAGGTAGGAAGGAGGTAGATTTAATTCTTCTGCCTTCTTTATGTTTTTATTATTCTAAACCTCCTACAAAGTGCTTTTCTCGCTACAGTTATATTCCACAGGACCAGTTCCCTGCTGGTCAAATTACCTCACCCTCATTCTCTGTCTCACGTGATCCCATCTGTTGCAGGGCCTCCTGCCTTCACAGCCTGTGATTTCTTTACTCTGCTCAACAAGCTGTCCTCTGCTAAGCTGTCCAATAGATGTGGACCCAGTCTTCCATCCGGAGGTGCACCTCACCTTCAAAACTTCCTGTGGGCCTTCCTTCATTAGTTACAGCTGCCCTCCTTACCTCACCTCACCTGACTCTCAGGTAATAGCAGAGTCAAGCAGAAATGGTGAAAAAACCAACACTTCAGCTTTGAGATGCCACAGGTCTGCTCTGTTATGAAGCAAGAACAGCATGGGTTTTAACCATGAGTTGCTCATCAGAGGTATAGGAGAAAGCACAGGGGAAGAGACATGATTCCTGTGAAGAAAAGAAAGAAAGAAAGAAGAAAGAGGGAAAATAAAGAAGAAGGCTTTTTTTTCTTAGATGCATAAGTACAGAGGAATAGACCAGAAGTACCACTTGTCCCTAGTTCCGAGGGGCAGGTAGGAAAAAACTTTGTTTGGGAGAAGATAGCTTTACTGAACATGCTTACTGAGTGAGCAGCCAGCTACCAGGAGTTACCTACAGAGAACCACAGGACTCTGTGGTCAGATTGGGACCAGACATTCACATCCTAGACTGAGCCCTGAAATCTGGCACATCTCTCACAGACCAGACGCTGAGATGTGCACACTACTGTCACAGAGACAGCATTCAGAATTTGGATTACATTCTGTTCACAGTGCCTTGCATTTTGCTGGAAAACTAATGAAGATTTTGATGTATTCACAAAGGGCAACATTCCCGGGATCCTGGAGTCTGTCAACCTGCTAATGCCAGGCAATAATCTGTCCATGTGCTGAAAGAGTGACAAGGATGACTGTGGCAATGTCTCTATGCGCTTCGAGTGAAACTGTATGTTAACAATGTGCTGAGGAGCAGATATGTCCTAGAAGAGGTCACAGGATCTCTGCATGGCTATGATGTTCAGCCTGGAGTGTTCAATGCAGGCCTCAGCTGTGAGGCAAAGGATATAAAACACAGAGAGACAGGTTAAATATTTCCACCCAGCTCCACTCATTCATCTCCTCCAAACTGCAAGTGGGATGGGAATGCATCAGAACAAACATATCGGCTTGTTTCCAGGTTATGTCTCTAGCTTGCACACACCCCTTCCTCCTTCCTCATACTTTCTTCATTGGCTCTCCTTCCCCCTCACCACTAGCAGACAACTACCCTGCTAACCTTGTCCCTTTCCTCACCAGGTCCCCCTGCTATATACCATCAGTTCCTTCCTAAGCTATGCACCCAACTGCCTTATACTAATCTACTTCAAAGATCCTGTGAAAAATCTTTCTCTCATTATCTCCTGTCTTTCTTCACTCGGATTGTTCACTAAGTCAGGCCACATATATTTGGGGCTGCACTTGCACACAGATCTTTGAATGTCACTGCTACTTCAGGACATTCAGCTCTGCCTTGTCACAGTGAGTTAATCAAGCAAAGCTAAAAATGCAAAATCATGGTAGGATTTAGACAACTGCAAAACAGAATCTGCACTACATGAGAGCTGGGCCCCCATTAGAAGTTTAAAATCTCAGGGATGGGTATAATGGTGATGCAAGAGGAATACCTTAGAACTTTTAGGCATCTGGATGTAGCCACCAGATATAGTATAGGCACTAAGTGAGTGGCAGAAGTAAAGGTGGAGAGAGAAAATGCAAGACAAATCACTGAAGCCTTACACATCAAGATTCCTAAATTAAGAGATGAATCTCAGTTTAATTGATCTAAGTGGTGAACTAATAACACAGCATGGCACAGTGAGCAATACAGCATAGGAGTTACTGTCTTTAATGTAAAACATCACTCTGAGGATTACTGCTTTCATAGTTAGTCAATGTTTTCCAAGCATTTTCATAGGATTTTTTGTTGCATCTTTTTGTGCCTGTCTATCAAATTCACTGACGTGTGTGGTTTGGATACACGCAGTACCATTGCATTTCTGCTGTAGGCTGTTGTTAGTTTTCCTTTATGGTGTTGAACAGCTGCCATTGTCCTTCATAAAAATGAAAACATTTTTGTTATGGATAAGGTGAGTCCTGTTTAATCTGCACCTGTCATAGAGAGATTTTTTGAGGCTTAATTTTATTTTTTTAAAGTACTTCCAGATCCTCAGATGAAAAGGGCTCTAAACATAAACCATTTTGTTAATAATGATCTTATTTTAACATACCAAAACACTGTTATTTGGTTGTAGCACAGTAGAACCTAGAGACTCCAACAAAAATCAGACCTCCATTAAGTGTGGCACTTTAACAAGACATAGTAAGAGCTTGTCTGGATATCTTAAGCACTTAGAATCTAAATAGGGTAAACAGACAAAGAGGGGATAAACAGACAGTGCTACATGCACCTTGCATAAGGTAAGAATGCAGGTCAACAGAAAAGCTGGAGACAGATCCCAGGCTTTGGCGTCCACATCCATGGATCTCCTCAGCAGAAAAATTCAGTTCTCATTTATACAGGCTTTAAAGATTCAAGTATTGTTGTACAATAGTACAATAATTATTTACAGAGGCCACAACAGAAAACATTCCAATCAGGTTCCTCCTCAAAGTTCTTTTCTCCTGCAATTTATACTTTTTCTCCATATTCCACACAGATGACTATGCTAGAAAAATAACTTCTTCCAAAGAGAAAAGCCTTGGAAATACTCTCAGATTTCACAGAACATATAATAGAATTGTTTCTTCATGCATGCAATACTGTGGTAATTAATTATACTCAATCTTCTTCAAAAAAATATTCAAAGTGCCTCCAATGTATTCTCTCCATGGTACCTATGTATGATAAACCTTGCAAACCTGGCTAGGGATATCTAAAGCCGAACATTTTTCTCCTGTCTGCTATTGGAAAAAAGTTAACTCAATGAGCCTATCAGACTGACAAATACAATGACTAAAGTGCAATCTTAAGCAATCTCTGTTTAAAGAGTGGTGTCTCCATTCTTTATTATCATACATCATCACTTTTTCGGGTAGTCCTCTGGCAGCTGTGAACAAAGCTTTCCAGCCTCTTATTTATTTCAGTAACAATAGGCTGAATCATTGCCATCTCTAGCTGGAGTTTTAACTGTGCACATGATAGATAATACAAGAATTTGCTAGAAAAATGCAGATTTTCCATCCCAATTTTTAAAATTTCTACTGTAAAGTTGAAAATAGTGAGTTTGTTTGGGACTTTGCATTAAGAAAATTTTCTTGTCATTAGTCATTGGAAAGGTTTTTCTATAATTTCTCTAAATAGATGATATAAGGAAGCCACTTCAACCCTCTCTTAAATTATTCGGAAATAAGAATAGGCATGTGAGAAAACCGCTTCTCATCAGGTTCTCCATGTTTATAAAAATAATTCAATGAATTGTAAGACAGAGCACAATTAAATCTTTCTATCTCTGTTGTGTTTTTTTTTTACTAGGGTATGTGTTTCTTTAAAATATTGATGTCATTGTAGACATCACATAGGCAAGGACAAAGCACTTGTGTTTTCTTGTGCTTGGCCTGTATTTGATACTTTCATCATTAAGGAAGTCTTTGAGGAGTTGAGAGAAGAACCTCTTGTACTCAAATTGTTGAGGCCCTTGCACCAACTCATTCTGCAACAGAAATTCTGAAATTTAAGTAAAAGCAACATCAAAAATTAAAGTACATCATGCTTTGCAGAATGAAATTAATGAGATACTTCGAAGACTTCATAATCCTTCCAGGCTCCTTACTGCATCTGGGTATCCCTAAGTGTCTAAATGCTACAAGCTATGGTTGAAGTTTAAATGGGAATTCCAGGACACTTTCTTCGTGGTCATTGTTTGACAGGAGAAAGGAATCAGTGCTTGAAGAGATCACTGAGATGGAGCCTGTAGCAGTCCTGGTGCAGGTTTTGGTACTGACCAAATATCTCTTCAGGTGACATGCAGTGTTTAGTTTTCACTTGTCCCCACAGGAATCAGTAACAAAGACCTTGTTCTGCTCAGTTCAGAGAGTTTTTATTTAAGGCAATGGTTTCTAATGACTTTTCCACCATCTTATCTTCAGCCTTAGATATAGCCTTACTCCTTATAACTCGCTATGAGTACACAAGGTAGAATGCTCTTACCAGTTTTTCTGTAGGAGGTATCAAAATAGGCAGCAAAGAAACCAGCACCGGGGCTGCAAATGCGACTATCCATCCTGAAGCAGTGGATGTCAATAGGCAGAGGGCTTGACAAACATCAGAGTGGTCAGGGCTGAGTTTAGATGCTACCCTCCTTGCCACTTGGACTGCCTCCTCCAAAAATATTTGGAGTAGTTTATCTGAATTCATTTTTATCACAATCACTGCTATGGGGGCCAAATGTATGTGTTCAGAGTGTTCAGTATCTATAGTTTGATCTGAACAACCCTATACTTCTGATTTCTAACAAAAAAGAGTTGCATACAGAGCTCCTAATTGCAGTGTGACTCCCTCCCAAGCAAATTTTTATGTTATGCTTCTTCCTATTTGTTAATTTGTTGCTGGACAAGACAAAACCTGATAGTCTATGATTATCAGGCAGTGATGGGTACAGTTCCTTGCTTCGTTGTAGAAGTTTCAGATTCTTTCTTGTTCCTTTTCTTTGAGAAAAAGAATAGAAAAAACCCAAAGAAAATGGAGCATTTTGAATGAGAAAAGGGAATGTAAACATTCTTTATCAGAAAAGTTGAAAAAGGATCATCTAGGATTTCTGAAGAGAACTGAGGCTCACCTTTGCATAAAAACACAGAGAAGCACAAGATGAACACACAGCCTTAACAGCCAAAGCCATTCCACAGCATCAAGCATTGCAAACAGATGTATGGATCCCAGCACTGTGATATACTGTGCCAAGAAGAAATAAGGATTTTATACAAGTGCTTGTTGGCACAAAAAGAAAAGTTGCACCCCTAGTTCAACCCACCATAACCTCACCTGGATAAGTCATAATATCCATACTCGAGTCCCCATACTAATTTTCTTTATAAATTAATTATTTAACACATCTGCCTTTTCAAAGAGGTTCTGTGGCCTCCACTTGCTCATTTGTGCAGAGAAAAAACATCATACTGAGATCTCAAGTGTTACAGCAATTAGTAAAATGAGAAAGATGCTGTTCTAGGATTTTCAGGGACATTGTACTTCACAGTCTTCAATTTTACAAATGGGATAACTTCAAATGTGTTTATAAACTTAAGAATGTCAACATGTTTCCATTATCTACTGTGTACATATTATTTTGTACCTACTTCACACAGCAGAATATACTAATGTATTTATTTAGATTCTGATAAAGTGGTCCTTCAGACACTGTTAAGGACTTAAAGCCCTCACAGAAGTCTTGTACTGATAAGTATTGAAAAAAACTGAAAAATCATTAAATGTTAAATAAGAACTTGCATATATTTTCATTGGTTCATTAGCACTTTTTGATTGAAAAAGGACAAAAAAAAAAAAGACATGCAAAACTTATGAAGAGAACACTAAAAGGCTAATATTATCTGGCACTTAACAGTTCACCAGGGCACATTTTTGTATATTTCTTAAAAAAAAAGTAAAAGAATAGAAGGAAAATAAAAAGCTTAAAAGAAAAAAGGAGAATGAAATTTATTTTATCCTGCTTTGAACATGATGAGCAGACATGACAGATGACAGCTCTTGTACATTCACTGTTTCCGTCTGATAGAAGGGTCAGCCTCAAAAAGTGACCTACTATGTAGGGATCTGAAAAATGGATCTCATGGGAGTCATGCCCTTTTACATTATTCTGAAAGTGTCCAACGACTAGTACCCAGCCTCTCTCACCTCAGCTTTCAGGTGACTTCAAAGTTGATACGGCTGGCCCCAGGCAGGCACTCATTAAGCCATGCCTGTAAAGTACAACTTACTGTACAGCCTGCTTGAAGTACAACTGTCTTCTGAAAAGAAATTATGTAAAAATAGCATCTTGCTTACTCCTCATCTGCTCTCTTTTTGCACTTAGAGCCACACTGTATACTTCTGAAACAAAATAATTCTTCTTTTTTTTTCTTAATGGTTTTATTATTAGCAGACAAAATAAAAAATGGGATTATCTTGGACAGTAGTATTATGGCAGTCACACGTGGGCAATTAACTTCATTGCCATAGTAATGCAGAGATCAGATATGCTGTAGCATATGATATGACCTTTATAATTGTTTTAGTCATATGTTCTGTTTGTCTATTCCAAATTAAAGTATTCAGATCCCGCCTGCTTCCAGGTATATAGCTCCCGGGGCCTGCAAGGGATTTTAATCATGTTGCCTTTCATCCCTTATTTCAAAAGGAAGTCACTGACTCATTGGGCCAATCTCTTTGCATCTCCTGAAAGGGATAGGACAGAGGCAAGATTACAAACACTGACAAGAAAATAAAAACAAACCAACATCTTCTTATTTGTGTGACAGTATGCTTCCCCCGCCCCGACCTTTATCTCCTGCAACCCTGCTCAGGTGATAACCACCATTGGCTATTGTAAGGGATGCATCTGGTCACAATGGCTGCATTGGCTCAAAGTGGATTCAGGAGACAGATAACAACACAATAGCCTAGGGCTATAGTGCAATGCACCCACCGAAGAAACTAAAACCTGTGGTCGGCATGCAAATGTGACTATGAGTCAATCATCTTACCCCCCATAAATAGTGAGCAGCCCAAGAGCCCGTTGAGCTCTCCTGCACGGCAGCGGGCTGCACGCCAGGATCTCCCCTTGAGCAGGGACGCCTCTCAAGGTTACTCCTCGAGGTTGAGAGATTCCTTGCCACAACGGATCCTCGGTAAGTGACTAATAGCATGCTAAACTTTGAAATCTTAGCTAAGTGATATAAAGGATTGATTGCGCACACATAATCCTTTAGACATAAAACGTTGACCAAGTCTGGGACTAGGACTGGATCTAGCCGCACCTAGACTCCTCTCTGTGAAGGAGTTTAGAAAGCAAGGGGATCTTTTTCCAAACCTCATGACTCAACGGGAGGGTCTCCCCGACAGTCCTGTCTGACCCTGTCCTCTATGCAGTAAATAATCAAGTGTACCTTGCCATCGAATCTTGTTAAAACACTGTCGCATTGAACTTTGTTAACTCCCTATTCTGTATCAATAAACTATATTTTTACTTCTCTCTTGCGGGTGAAGTGCACCCTCACTCCATCCGCGACAATTTGCAAGCTGAGGACATTGCATGTGAGAATGAGAAAACATGTCACTACACAATAGCAAGCTTTTAAGTCTTGTATCACAATATAGGTACCTTATGACTTATTGTCACAATTTTCTGCAAGAAAGTTCCATAAATGTAAAGCCAAGTGAACGATCTACTAGGAATAAGTTATTAAATACATTTCTTATCTTGTTTGTTCAAAAAAATTTTAAGCCTTTCTTTTATCTGAAATTATTATCCAGATTTCTTTTGCAAAGAATTTTCCCTCTGTAGGAGCAAAAATTGCACTTTCTTGTGCATTTAGACAGAAATTTGTCAGATCCACATAAATAATAACACTTGTCAATATTTGTCTATGCAGTAAGTAGCACAGTGGGAGGTGAAGAGAAACACAGTGGGAAATGATGGTGCTCACCTGATTCTTTTGGTATTAGCTTTTACTTGGCAGAACGAACACCAGTTGGGAGCTCACATAGAATAAAGTTATGTTTGGAAAATGAAGTCATCCACAAGGTCAGTAGAAAATGTCTTTTTTCAATTAACTCAAGTGCCATAGATTTTAAAACTCCATTTCAAATACAGAAATGTACCCGTGAAAACCCACAACTTGATGTTACATAATATTTTGAAGGTGTTTTTTTCTGTTTCTTATTCGTTTGAAATGAATTACCAGCTTTCAAAGAATCACTTTTACGCTGACAAAGCTGAAGTATCTACTGAAAATCTTAACCAAATAAAGACACAATATCTTATGACTGTTTCAAATATCTCCTTATGTAGGCTACTATGCAGGATGATACTTGATTCATGCAAAACTTAAAGCCGGTGAGTAATTCCATTCAGTGTATGGTATTACTCATACACTTTAATGAAGATACACATTTAAGTATCTTGATGGCTGTTTAGAATATACAGGGTCAATTAGAGAATTAGGGACTTTTCATGTGGGCTGATCACCAACTTCCCCTGCTCCACCCCTCCCCCCAAAGTCCATTTTTGAGTCATTGAAGCCTCTTAGAATTTTAAACAACTCATAGGGCAAAAAAGTAGTAAAAGACAAGGAAGTGAATGAGTTTAAAACCAAACCCTCTGTATGTTCATGGACTATGTGGTAGACTATGTAGAATAGTGTAACAGGAACAGAAAGCAGACTTACTTACCTTTTCCTAAAAAGTCTATTCTGCCTTGCATCTGTGTGACTGAGTCCCTCTGGAGTTTTAAGAATGTGATGCATAACTGATTTTAAAACTAAACAAAATTACCACGTCTTTTTCTGAATGTAATTTGAGTGCACACTTGTGTAAGTTTGGGGCTGCTTATTTTAAATGGCAAATGGAAGAGGGACCCATACTGACACCAAGAAACACCAAAGAAATCCCCTAGGAAAGGCCCAACATAGGTCATTACACCCACTGTCCCTCCATCTGGCTAAACAGAAGCAAGGAAGTTTTCTAGTCTGCCACCTAATTAATAAGAGCACAATTCCAGAATTCATTTGCAGCTCAGTACTAATGAGTATATATTGACAGCAAGAGTTTCTATTTTAGACATATTAGTGAATATAATTGTATTCCATTCTCAGTGATTGGCATTTTGGATCACACATCATAAAAGAGGGTGGAGATAAAGTTTTCCTCTCTGAAGAAATTCAGTGTTGGATACCAGGGTTCCACAATAACAGACAAATCAAATTGTTGGAACTTAACACTGTGAAGCACTTTTCTTTCAAATCACTTGATGATTTTGAAAACCTGAATCCATCTCTTACTATCTGTTTTTTAATCCATATGGAGCATCAGTCCAAAGTAAGATCTAGAATTAAAACTACTAAAGCACATTGGAAAGTCTTTGAAAAAAAAAGAATGGACAAGAACTAAAGCTAATTCTTTTAAAAAAAATAGTATCATTTTCACCCTTTGTATTTATAGGAATGCAGATGTATAAGCTGTATTTT
Source organism: Mycteria americana (assembly GCF_035582795.1). Taxonomy (NCBI): domain Eukaryota; kingdom Metazoa; phylum Chordata; class Aves; order Ciconiiformes; family Ciconiidae; genus Mycteria; species Mycteria americana. The sequence goes on along the minus strand of NC_134366.1, from coordinate 41,167,208 downwards.
CCCATAGATGTATTAATTTTTCCATTTTTTATTAACCTGGGATGAATTTAGACCATGTAATTTCTTAAGCTGCTTCTAAATATAAAACAACAGACAGTGCCTGACAATAATTACGTGCATTTTATATGAATAAATAAAAAATGCAAACATTCCCGTACTTTCAAATAAAGGGTCTTTACTGATTCCTGTATTACATTAGTCCTTCTCTACTTCTGTGTATTGTCTTCAGACATATCAACACTGAAGGACAGGGAAATAGCATTGCAGCTTGTGTGATGCTCATCAACAAGAATTTTAAATCCCTCACTAAAGGTGGTATTCTAGGGAATTGCATCACATTACAGCGGAATGAGATGTTAAACGCAAATATCAACACAACATTTAGAGGCCCGTATAGACATCAGTGAGGGCAACACCAGGCATTCTGAAGGCAACAACTCCTTTCATACAAGTTTTCAGACTCCCTTAAAACCCTAAGCCCTCTGATATGATGGAACTATTATCTGTGATGAAGCATATGTGTGTATCACTTCACAAGTGGCAAAGTTGGACAAAATGACATACAAGACAGCTGAATATTTTAAATCATATTCATGAAGGAAGATTACTTAGGGAAACAGAATATATATGAGTTATCAGTAATAACATCCCTTCCCCTGACAATTTACAAATTTACACGTTATTATACAGTGCCGGTCATTAAAGTCTTTAAAATTGCCACTTACAAGTGCTGTAATTAAATATCAAACTATTACCACAGTATTTTCCCTACCTTTCTAAGGTTAATGACATATAAATGGCAAATGTGAAGTTGTACAGATTTGACCACTGTAATTGGAGATACACAGCACAATTCACAGAAATGCACCTTTACCAGAAAGAAGTATATTATTTAAAATAATTTGTTCTTACAGAGCATCCAGAGTCTGTGACTGAGATCTGAGAGTGTTGCATCCTTGATTGTACATGTGTGCAGCAAGAAAGTTTCCAATGAATTTCCAATTCAAACACAAAGGGTGTGAGAAATATGTCCTTATGACTTATCATGGTGGCACAGACAGATAAATCAGCTTGCCCTAAGCACAGGCAAAATGAGGAGTTGCTTGGAGCAGCAGACTTCCATGGGACATCCCAGCAAACACAGTGCCAGAACCTACGCTACCTACAGCAGAGTCTGACATCAGGCACCAGCATCAGTCTGCAGCTGATGATAAGGGTACGCTTAGGGCAGGGTCTAAATTTTACTTTCAGCTACTAAATCAATGTATGGAACAAGTCCTTTGTAGCATGCCAAATTAGCTTGGTCTGCTCTCTTAAAGCTGGGATTTCCTGAAGCCATTTCTACTGCTATACAGTATGTTATGATATGTAAAATCACAGCAAATAGAGTCACAAATAGATTTTTCATGAAGTTTAGGTCCTGGTTCTGTCTTCTTGCTTACCTGTGCCCATACCTACCTGCAACTTTGTTCAGTACACAGACATCTACAGTCTTAACAAAACACTACAATCGAACATAATATTATACCCTCTAAGCAAAGATTTTTCATAATCCCCTAATATATTATATCAAAACACCGATGCTTGCACATGTAAGTATGAGCATATTGCGGTATTTGATGATTTCATAACACGTATGCCAGCATGAAAATACACTAATTTACATGCTAGGAGACAGTATGGTAAAGATAATCAGGGGTATAGACATAGGGATTCAACTAGCAACCCCTCTTCGATGCAGGTATTTCTTATCAATATGAAGGTACATTAGTAGGTTAGAACTGATGTTCCCTATACTAAAGAGAATTTCAATCTACACGGCTAAAGAACAAACCTAATTTAGGTTTGCTAGGTCCAGGATTTGCTACTAAAGGAAAAAATCAAATTTGTTTGATGCAGCATGTCCCTTTTATCTTTAAAGTAAAGTATGAAATCTTGACAGTCATAAAAAAAATGTTTATCTTTTGTAATTTATAAAATAACTGCACATATACTTACTGATCTGAAATCTTTAAAATAAAACATTCAAATTATATTTGTGTAGCAAAAATTAATCCCTATGAACTCAGCATTTTTAAAAAGCATTTTATCTCACTGTAAAAATAGTAGAACATTTAGAAGAGAATACTGAAAGAAACAGCATTGGTGAAAGCTGCGGTTTGTAATTGCAAAGTTAATTATCTTTCCTAAACCATCAGTTGTCACTTAGATAGACCAGATTCTAGCAGGCTCTCAGGGGACTGACTTTATTTCATTCCTAATGGCTTGGGACCCACCATTTTGCTGTCTCTGAACATTTGGTCACTGAATGCACCATTTATGGAGTATTGTTTAATTAAGGACAAATTAAGAGAACTGTGCACAGAATTTAATTTCATATCCTGTGTAAATTCTTTTAAAGAGGGTACTAACTATAGGCATTATAACTTTTCATTATCCACTGCTTCTACAAGGTATTGACAATTTATTGTTTGCAACAGTTAAGAGTTTTGTTTACCCTTTGGGGAATTCTGCTGGCACTGCAGTTTTTTGCCTCATCATTCCTTTAACCCCCTCTATGCCACTTCCACTATTTTGTGATGAGCCATATATTTGAAAATGCACTTTTTTCACATATGTTCAAATATACTTCCACAACAAAACAAAACAAGGCTAGAAGATAAGATGTACTCTATACATGCGTGATCAACGGGAATTCCTACAGGACTAGCGTAGACTACATTGTAGGCAGCCAAAATTCACTGAAACTCCTTATGCTGATGGCTCTGAACAGAAAGTGAGAATACACATAGAGCTAGAGTATTCATTGCTGTGTGGAACCTCCTAGTATCTTCTTGGCAGAGACATTTGCACAGTTGGATGTAGTTCCCATGAACTGGTTCTTCAGCTACTGCCTGTGACCTGAGGAAGGCTGCTTTTCCTTCTCCTTCATGCTCACTCAGTCCTTCTGCTTGAGCTTCATAATCAGTTTGGACTTTAATGCAGCACAATGGCTGGAATTTCACCAACATAAAGAAATTCACATTTATTGAAATCAACTACGCGTTGCCTAGCTATATTTGTATTTACTAACTATAAAATTATTGCATCTGGAGTGAAGAACCAATTCTATTTCATAATCATAAAAGCATGTATCTTGAAAGCAGATATTGCTAGTCTTTGAAAGCAACAATCTGTCTCCAAAAAAGCAAAAACATGTTTCTAGAATGCTGTAACAATCACAGAGTTGTACACTCTGGAACAAAGGTATTCCAAACAGTACAAAGCACAGCTTATACCCTGCAAAGCTAGTTCTAACCTCTATCTAGAGCACAAGCATGGAGCACAAGTAACTGTCAAACGCGCTCGGTGTACTTTACAGAATGAGTAGAAGCAAGTACAAATGAAGGCTCCTATCAGCAAAGAGCTGTTATATGTGAGGTAGAAACAGTTATCAAAGCTCGAAGACATCCACTGTTCCTTACACCAAACCAGCGGCAATACCTGCTTTGTTCAGGGAGATCGTATAAATATAATCAGAGAGGTTAAGTCAGCAAAGATAGTTCCAGCTATGCAGAAAGGAAGACTGTGCTTTAATTCCACAGTAAGCAATCTTTGCTTCACTTCAAGTTACCTGCTCTCACTTCAGGCTGTGGCTGCTTTGGCTGAAGGACTTTGATATTCACCCCTCAACCCCTTGTGTTGGCCATAACCAGTGTATGGGATAGGCAGCTGCTCACTGACTCCTTTTAGTCACTGTTAACAGTTTAAATAGCAGGACTTTCTAGTGCACCTCATTTTTACTGCAACTTTTCAGAATTATACTGGCTAAACTAAGCCACACTTATAACTGGTTTAATCTGAGCATATTTCTGTATGTTGTCTACATCTACAACTAGCTAAATCTACTAAGTCTGCACATTCAGTTGCCATTTAACAGTTTGGCACCAGAATTAGGAAAAAAAGAACAACTGATATAAACATTTTCTAGAAAAATAACAAAAAAACCCCCTTAAAAATAATATTTTTTCTCCTTATCAAGCCAAAATTATTAATTTTATTTTATTTTACATATCACATTTTGTTCAAACTGAAAAGCAGCATCTCTTTCCTCATAATTATGGTACTTCCAAGAGGAGAACAGTAAATTGCCAGGATTGCAAAGTGGCAACAGCTGCAGGAAATATCAACCAGGCTCACCAGTAGACGAGTATTCCAGGTTAAATTGCTATCATTTCCATATTCCAAGAAAATGCCTTAACCACTGGTTTAGGATTTGGATGTGGCAGAAGACAGCAGAGGAGTCTGGTCTCTGTCTTATGTAATTAAACCTGTCCTAATCTTTCACTCACTCCCTTAAAGATATAAGGTTCTTGATGTATACCAATACTGCAAGTAAATTAGTATAGAACCCTAACAAAATTAATGCTGTTTACACGTCTTTACTTCCTAACTTATTTTTGATAATGGTGCCAAAGCTGATACTGTAAATCATTAGTATATATCTAAAAGCTCAGAGCACAAAGCATTGCTGTTTTTTCTCTCCAGATATAGCTGCCTATTTCTGAGGAAACTGGATCTTCAAAACGTGTCTTGATGGCGAATGAAGCATTGAAATTTTTTTAAGGAAGCTCATTTGTCTACTCAGAAAAAGCATAAGAAATTTCACTGCAAAAGCAATTATAAGACAAAATTAGCACTAAGAATGAAAGGACTATCTTAATGATGACTGTAGCATCATTGGCGTGACATGATAATACTGTAAGAATTATACAGCATCCAAAACCTGTCAAATGAGATTTAGGAATATAGTTCAGAAGTTATCCCCCATTGAGTTACTGTCCATAATCCTGATACAAATCCTGTAAAGTGTTCGTGTGAGGTAGTCCATATGCTAAGGGTAACATATCATTTCAAAGCTGTCAGTTTTAATTTCTGTTTTATTAATTTTCCCATAAGTCTACAGACATACATTTCAGAGGCTATAGATCAAGTAGATTGTATCCACACAAAGAAGCAATACAGCTATGGCTTATTCTGACATGCTTCACCATGAAGAGTTCACACACTGGAAGGAATAAGAGTAAATGCTATGTTTTGAGCAACAGGTGGGAAGATTTTGAAAACCTGGAGGACCAGAGACAAAGGACAAGGGCAAGAAGCATGGATTGAAGAGGAAAACATGGATTTTTGTGAGCATGCAGAGGAAGAACAGAGGGGAGTGTATTTCAATAACAGGTTTGCCCCTGCTCCAGTTTTTCAGTCCTACCATTACATTCTCTCCGTTAAAGAAAAACGATCACAGAGCTAGTTTAGCCCTTTGGCTGAAAAAGCAGCTATGACCACACTATCTGGAAAAAGAGAATCTCTAGATACCTTGGTAAAAGCCTGTCTGTGACTGACTGAGGTTTGTTGAAAGAGGAATGATGTAGGAAAAGATAAATGAAGAACTGGCCCAAACGTTGTCTTACAGTTCAAAGCAATCCAGTAAACATAAAAGTTTGCAGGAATCAATTGCCAGGTGTTTTCTTTTCCAGTATGATGGTTTGCAGAGGGCTGTCATCTGCTGCAGCAAGGCTGTGAGTACCTGAACTAACCCATGTAAAGCATAGTTCTCTTTCCACTACACTGCAATTTGCACTGTAAACATCTCCCTAAGCCTTATATCTAAGGAGCATGATTATGCAGACTCTCTGAACCCCGAATTTCCATATGTCCTTGGAGAAACAGCATGACAGAAAAGCTGGGTCAGTGGCTTTAGACCGCCCGTATAGACCATCTTTACCTTTATCGTACCTTTTCCATCTTTAATTCCCACACCAAAGACAAGGGAACTCAGACATAGGCTCACTAGGAACATCTACACTGCCAAATAAAATACGATGAGTGACTGAAAACTAGAATCTTGATTGTTCACACTGCTTAACTGCTCTCTCACCTTTGGCTGTGATAAACTTCTTCACCTAGCTCCAGATATCATCCTGGACATAGTTCATTCTCAGGACAGCTTCCAAAAGGAGTATGATGACACTACCAGGTGTGCTTCTCTCTACCCTACATTATAAGCCACTTTTCCAAGTGTACTTTTTCCTGCAATTCCACCCCCTCCCCCTCCCCCCCCCCAAAAAAAAAGTCATATATAAGGCCTCATAACAGTGCAGGATATTATAAATGGTAAAATTACAGGACCAGACTCTACTCTGACTTAGATGTTCTTTCTATTTGAACTAACTTGGTACCACAAAAACTGAAGAAAGGAATTTTTTCCAATAGATCACGTGGCTTCTATTGAGCATTTCTGATATTAATCACTGAAATAACTTAATGGTAGAATCAAACTCATTTTTAGGTATCAGTCAATATAGCAGAGACAATTAGATCACGTCTAATGTAAGATTCGCTTTAAAATTTGCTGGCACCATGGATTCAATTAGCACAAATGTTTATATTTAGGTTAATACTGTATGAACAGTGCAGTATGTATAATACTACTGTAAAATAAATTAATGTATTGAAGATAATTATGTTACAATGAAAATGGGTCTTGATAATTTACTAAAAATAACTGAGATTTAATCTATTTTTTTAAAGAGCAATTCAAAGTCCAATGTTCTTTACTTTAATCTCTCCTGTCTTTCACTCTCCCTCTGATAATTCTTCTTTAGAATAATTAAATAGTAGCTATGTCTACATGTCAGCTCTCAGATTCCAAATATGCCTTAGACCATCTTGTGACCACAAATATAAATCTGAAAACTTTCATCCAGTGGTTTAGCTCTAGATCTGTAGAAACACTGAGCCAGTGCTCAAGATCAAAGTGCTGGCTCTCCATAAGATGCCATCTGGACTCTGCAGCTAAGATTTAAACCTTGGAATGGCATGATCATGTGAAAGTCAATCACACAAATAGTTGCTGTCACTTTGTTTCTCCCACTTATTGAGTTTGACTGCTTGCATACAGCACTGCCCTCTCACTGTCTTCGCATCTACCGAGGCAGACAGACACAATGAATGAGAGCAATTGCAATTAACGCAATTTTCTTTCAAGAAAATAAACATTTTCTGTTAATGATATTGCGAACTACTTTCTCTAAAACTCTATTATTTTCAAATAATTTGTACACAGTTGATTTTTCCATCTTCTAAAAGACCATCAGGAAGACTTGTCAGCAATTTACTGCAGGCGTAGAGAATTGAATTCTTAACATCAGAAATCATCTGCCACAAAAATTTGGATGCTTGATCCCACAGTTCTGGCCCCATCAGTTTAAAAAATATCTAAATAGATATAATCATTGTGTGCAAGAGTACATTTACAAAACAGCAATAAGGATACTTCACAAGGATGATGGAGATCATTCTCACAGGTTCTACAACCCATCTTGTCCAAGGTACAGGTTAGAATGCCAAACTCGTGAGACGAAGAAAAGGGCTGCTCTCTCATGACCTCCAGAAAAAAGATGACTTATAGTCTAGGCTTAAGATTCACAGCTGAGAATCCAAAGTAAAAGAGGTGCCATTCTGCTTCTGAGACATAACTCAGCTATCTCTCCAAAGATTTAGGCCTTGAAATTTCATTCTTTTATTAACACTTCTTGCTTACGAACTGAGCAGGTTCTTCATTCAGCACAAATGCTTCTACAGATCCCTCTCTGGATCCCAGTCTTCTCCTTTAACAGAAGAACTACATTCTCAAATCTGGGTGGAAAGGCATCTCAGTTTAGCCATGATGGTAAGAATCATTCCAAGGCTGAAGTCTTTCAATGGTACCTCAACCTAAAGCTTGTTAATAAAAGAAAAAAGGCTAATTTCTAATGTGATTTTTATACTGATAGTGTCTCTTTTACTGCAGAAACAGTTACAGTACAGCATTCTTTGAAACAAGTGGAGGTATGGAGGATTTTTAATCCAACTAAAACAACAGTTTACCTGACTCTGTTCTCAGCCACAAACCATGGGAATGCTTCCCTACAGCTTGGCAGGTGCGATTTGGAGATAATTGCAGCAAAGGGAGGGGGCCATCACAGGCTTGTAATTCTCCTAGAAAGACTGCAGGTCTTTTTTCCTTCTATGTAACCTTGTATGATAATTAGTCCAATTCCACCTGTCTGCTAAAGTAGCTCTTACAGTTGGGTGTCTGTGGTTAATTGATATTGTTCTGGATTAGTGCAGGTTCTGTACTAGTCACAAGGAACAGGCAGAAATAATTTTTAACATTGAAAACTAAATCTGGATTCACTACAATATCAGCATTTTGCTTCAAAGATTTGCTAAATGGTCAGTCTGATTGCTATCCTTTCAAAGAGTTCAAATGTGTTGGAAGTTTTAAATTGGAAATCTCTTCTCATGAAGAAATATAGATTTACATATTGCAAAATTTAAAGCAGAACTGAAAAACGGAGTGAAAAAAATAAATTTTCCAGTAATCTCTTAACTGTGATAAATAAAGATATGATAAAATAGTCAGGGTGACCTTGGCAGTTTAGTGCAAAAACTTGCTCTCAGCATTCATTACATGGATTTGGAAGCAAAGATCTATTATCAATAGCCCTAAATATGTCCACAGACTGAGAATGAAGTTGAATCTTAGATACAGATCCTGTAACTAACCATCTGGATATTAGTTCCCCAGCTTTGCAAGGAACTTTATCAGGTGCCTAAATTTATATTTTAAGTATTCAGGGACAAAAAGTTAAGAATGTTCAAAGGAACCTTGGCTGAATTGCTGGCTGCATATCCAGACAATAAATCTATTTATAGACACATACATATATAGGCCATATGACACCAACAATCCATATTGTATATGCTAACTCAGCTGAAGTCTTCTTAGCAGTGTAGGCAGAATCAGTTTTATGGAAGCAGCAATATGGGTCACAGCAGATGGGAGAAAGAGGCTAAAAAGATTCAGTGGAGGCTTCAGCAGATAGAACAGATGGATTGTGGGGGGAGAGAATGGGGTTTCTGGAGTAAGACTGGAGCTAGCAACTCAGAGGTCAATGAAGGTCCATGATATTCTGGGTGCAAAGTGACTGAGAAGGCTAAAAAGGCTGGAGAAGCTAAGCAAGGCTTTAGTGGGGCTATGGATCAGGGCAGTGACAGCTCTTCTCCTCTCCTTCTGCTATTCTGAGAGCTTGCCCCTTTTCATGGGTGATCTTCTTCCTCACTTTTGTGAAGCATAGGACTTCCACCTGCCACCCTTTGCTTGTCACCCATGGACCTGTCTTCATCTACTACCCTTTGCCTGATAGGAAGGCCTGCAGTATCCTGTCCTCCCACAGAGGCAAAGCCTGCTTCTACTGGGATAAGCATCAGCAGAACATTGAAAAGGATGGGTGTCAGAGAGGATTTTGCTCCTACACCTTCCTGAAGGAAGGACAGACAGAAAAGTGACTATCATTTCTTTAAGAAGCTGCACATCCCTAGGTTACATCCTGTTTGTTCACTCAGTGTTAGCAACAGCGGGAGACGAAGACGGCTGTATAAAGCAGGAAACAAAGACCTGCTGTTCAGCCTAGAAAGCCAGGCCCCATCTTTGGCATAGATGAAGCATACAGTCTGCTGCCATAAGCTGCTGCCTACCTTGTCTTTTGGCTTAATACAACTCCGTATGTGAGTGTGAGTGTTGTGTATATATACATATGTGTGTATGTATATAGTTTAATCCAAGAAATAATGATAAAAACACAATAATGAGCTTCCAAGTATTATCAAGCCTATTAAGCTCCAAATAGTTCATTGAGGACCAATTTCTAAGTGCTAAATAGTACAGCTAGATTTTGCTTTTATGCGAAAATCAATGCAAACACATGAATCATTGAGAAGCGTGCTGCAGCCTTCCAAAGTCAGTTTCTAATTAGCAATCCATTGATCCAAATAGTTAGTACTACAAATAACACAGGAAAAAAAGTGTTCTACTAAGTATATAGAAAAAAGAGTCAATTTTTTTGCCCTTTACAATTAATTTCAATTCTTTCCAGAATCGAGGAAAGTGCCAAAGGTTTGCATCCTTAACACTATTTTCTATGTTCAGCAATGTTCCTCCTTTCATTCTGTCCCATCAGTTAGAAAACTTACTCAGATTGTGCATGAGAATAAACCTAAGAAAGAAAAGAGATGACTGAAAACTAGGCTTTGCAGGAATGTTTTTCTTACTACAAGAGTTCTCCCCCTCTTGGAAGATGGAAGTTGACCTAGCCTGTATTATCCCACTACAATAATGTACATTTGTCCTGTTGTTTTGATAGATATTTAGGATAGTGAAAAACTGACATCAGACTGGAATCAAAACTAACAAAAGGTTAGACTTTAAAAGGTTTTATTTATTTTGTGCTCAGTATAAAACATGTTAATATGTGTAAATCCTTTACATATGACTGTCAGTAACTTGCAGAAATGTTTAGCTACCTCCTATAGGAAGCTAGGGTCCATTGCAGATAAAAGTCATAGAAATGTCTTCCAGAAGTAAAGGACATCGCAGATTTCACCATGGATATTATTTCAATATGAGAAGGGAAATCCTAAGAACTTCTCTGGTTGAGATCCCATTTTTAGATTTTCTGCCCTTTTTGGGAAAACAAAAGGGTATTCTAAGACTGAACTGAATCCTACGAAATGGCTGAAGACAGTCAACATAAAGTTAAATATTGCATAGTACCTGCTCTGTAAGACTTGCACTTTTTCTGGTTAAAGAATGAGTGGTCCAGTATTGGTTAAAGTTGAGGTCTGCCACAAAAGAATCATTATTCAGTCTGTCTTCAGTGATCTATGGGGTCACCATCAGCCATCATTTGGTACTATGTATTTGGTATTGTTCAACCCATGACCTTTATTCACCTTCAAATTTCAAATCATGTTAAGGCTGAAAAGTAATTGCTATGTTTTGGGGTAAATTGAACTATTTAAAAAATGTGTTAAAACTGTGGGTTGCATTCAGTAAAGAAAGCCAGTCTTAACTTCACTACTCACAGAAAAGCGTATAGTGGTGCTATCTGAACAGCAACATTAATACCAAAACTCAGTGAAACATACCATTTAAATGAAAGTTTGAGATATCTTTTTAATTCATTACTTTAATATGTGCAGAAAAGAGCTGGGATTTCCCTCTTTATTAGTATCTGCACATTCAGCTATTTGTTTAGAAAGAAACAGCTTATTTGAGAATCTTGGTGGACTATTTGCATCAAAGCACTGAGCTTATTAGAACCAAAATCTTCATCATTAAACAACCTTTTCATCACCTCAAAATTATATGGCTTCTCAAGGAATTTGGAAAATTATTTTTAAAACCATTTTGGCTAGCAATTTTAAATGTTAAATATATCTCATTTTTGACACGGCTCCATGTGTCTGGTCATAAACAAATTCCAAAGCTTACAGAATCACAGAATCGTATAGGTTGGAAAAGACCTTTAAGATCATCGAGTCCAACCATAAACCTAACACTACCAAGACCACCACTATACCATGTCCCTAAGCACCTCATCCAAACATCTTTTAAATACCTCCAGGGATGGCGACTCAACCACTTCCCTGGGCAGCCTGTTCCAATGCTTGATAACCCTTTCAGTGAAGAAAAAGTTCCTAATATCCAGTCTAAACCTCCCCTGGTGCAACTTGAGGCCATTTCCTCTTGTCCTAACACTTGTTACCTGGGAGAAGAGACCGACCCCCACCTCTCTACAACCTCCTTTCAGGTAGTTGTAGAGAGCAATAAGGTCTCCCCTCAGCCTCCTTTTCTCCAGGCTAAACAACCCCAGCTCCCTCAGCCGCTCCTCATAAGACTTCTGCTCCAGACCCTTCACCAGCTTCGTTGCCCTTCTCTGGACACGCTCCAGCCCCTCAATGTCTCTCTTGTAGTGGGGGGCCCAAAACTGAACACAGGATTCGAGGTGCGGCCTCACCAGTGCCGAGTACAGGGGCACGATCACTTCCCTAGTCCTGCTGGCCACGCTATTTTTGATACAAGCCAGGATGCCATTGGCTTTCTTGGCCACCTGAGCACACTGCTGGCTCATATTCAGGCGGCTGTCAACCAACACCCCCAGGTCCTTTTCCGCCTGGCAGCTTTCCAGCCACTGAACAGAATCTTGCATAGAAGTGATTGTAACTCTAAGGAAACTGATGAACCAATTAACTAACAAGAATGTATAGCGGAAATTATGGAGCACTCCTGCAACTTAGCAGAAAATACTAAAAGTAATCCTATCCCTGAATCTTTACTACCGCTGTTTATCTAGTGTAGATATAGTGCAGTTTTATCCTGAACCTAGGTATAATCACATAGATTGAAAATGGAGTCAAAGTTTGATAGAAGAAGGTACAACATGGCATAAGGAATTTTAGTTGTGCTGTAACTTGTTTGCTGTCAAGACTGCTTGCTATAAATTAAGTCAGACTGATCAAAAGCCATTGCTTTGTTTCTGTGCTACATCTTGTAGCACAGCTTTTAGACACTGAACACAGCAAATAGGGTCCACAAACTGTATTTCTGTGTTGAAATTTGACAAAACCCACAGAAAACCTTGGAAAAACATAATTTTCTATTAAATTCCAAGACATTTAGCACAATTTCTGTACACCCTGGCATCCCTCTTTTGCTCTATATAACTTTTCTGATGATGAAACTAATAACTGTATGAAAACAGTTTTTATTTGCTGTTGGTAAAAATAATGATTTTAAGCATTTTATAACACATATTTATTCAATTATTATTGCTCTGAAAAAATCTTGTTTACATAGTAGGAAATAAAGGAAAAAGAAATTTGTCCCCCTAGTCTCACTTCAACTCATACATCCTCAAAGATAGAAAAGTGAGGTGCAATGAAAGAAAAAAAAAGGTGGCATCACCAGCTCAAGAACAGGTAGGACACTAGAGAGATAATTAGTATATAGTCACTCAAATCTTCCAGCAGTCTGACCTCAGCAGTGATGAAAACACAGCCTGTTTCTGTATTTAGGGATCATCAGAAAAATCATCAGACCTATTAATGTGTATAATTCAAAATAACACTTGTAAATTTTCTCTGTATTGTTGTAACCCAGGTATGTATGCAACATTTCTTTCTGTATTCACCTTCCACTCAATGACAATATAGAAAAATGTTCTGTGTATCCTTGTTTTCTGTAAAATCTACCAGGGCAATACACTTAAGTTTTCAGTTTACTTCCCTCAGTTATTTTGATATAACATTGCCTAACCTTCTGATGTGCCTGCAGGATTCATGTATGTTTTCGAGTATTCAGGAAGGCAAAGCAGAAACTGTTTTAGGAAGCAGCCTGTTGGTCTAATGAGATATTCTGTATCAGGATGCTTCCAAGCCAAACGTTGGGTTGACATTTCTACTGAAACACATCATTTCTGTTTGGTTTCCTCAACTATGAACCGTAAGATTGAGGCACAAATGCAATTACCCTGAAAATCTGCCCAGGAAGTAGCATTCCTATGAATTCTGTAGAAGCCAGCAGGGTCTTCTGATAGCAGAGTTGCAGTGGTCACCTTTCAAAGCTCAGCGTTTGCCCAGAATTGCCAAGCAACTATCTACAATCAACTGATGAAAGCAACGGGAATCAAAAGGTTTTGATTTTTGAAAATGTAAAGGGAAACATTTCAAATCTCTAAGCAAATGGCTATTCCTTGTTTTAAACACAGAGAGAAGTGTGAGAGTCTCAGTTACTAAACAAATTGTCAGTGTAATCATGTTCAATAGTGTGTGGATACTTGTTTACTTATATAAGCCCATTGTGCCTTTAAGTGCTGTGCATGTCTCTCCTCTTCCAAGTTCCTAAAAAAACTGATACTGGGCAAGATTTTGAACTGAGGTTTAGAGGTGGCAGCTGGAAGCCAGTGCTGGTTGACCCACGTGAAGTCAAGTGAACTTGCTGTGTGTCTTAAATGTTATTTTAGCGGTAATCCAGAAAAGCAATCTGTAGTTTCTTCAGCTACATCTAAAACTTAAGTCTCCTGGTTCTCAGGCAACTGTTCTAGTCCTGAGACTACCATACAAAATGTAACTAATATTGCCATTGTTTGAAAAGACACGGAGCCATAGTGAAATCACAGAGCATATCATTGGCATTTAAGTCCATGAGAGAGTGCTGCAAACCTTGAACTTACATAGCTACACAGCACAGCAGAGCAGGGAGAGGTTTCTCCAAGTATATGATGCTGTTCTAGGCACACTTGTTCCCTGAACATTCCTTCCACATTGGCTTAGCTGACTGCACTTTGGTGTCCAGGGTATTGTAATCCCTTTTCTGGGTCAGCTATAACTCCATTTGTTGTAAGAAATTACATTGAATTCTGCTCCTGGATGCCTCAACTTTATTCCATTTTCTAAATGTCTTTGTGGATTGGGCCTCAATATTTATGAATCTCCTAAAGTCCCACTGAACTTAGGTGATGTGATGCTTACATATGTATCTGTCTCCCCACTAAACATAAGCAATGAACAATATTAAGCCACTTGGAGAATATGTCTCATAGGAAAAAGCATTTTTTTCTGGTATGGAAAGTAAAAAATAAATAAATAAATTCTATTAATAAATAATGCAAGGCCAAATAGATGCACATGTGCCTGATCCAAAACACATTAATCTTCTATTGAACATTTAACAGGAAAACAAAGACAATGACTTCAAGTGTAAATGAAAAAAAAAAACCTAAACAAAGTTTTCTTTAGAGACATTTAAACATTAAGATCAAAGAAACTGCCTGGTACTCGTACTAAATTACAGGGAGCCAAGACTGTTTTGCAAGCACAATATTCACAATGGAATTTCCAATACTTTTTTTCCCTGATTCAATGCTCTAAGAAGCTCATTATTTCAAGTCTTAGCTGCAGAGAAGTTATCTGAAAGTTAGGCTGGCATTGATAATACATTAAAAAGCTTAGAAGCACATTACTACAGCACCTACTTATAGTAAGATATTTGTAACATGAAACAAATAAAAGTCTTAAAGTATTCCTGCCTTTGACATCTTTAGCCATCCAAAGCTGAGAGGAAAGAAAAAAAGAAAATCTTGTCATAAAAATATTTTAAAATGTTGCACAAAGAAGAGACTTAGCAATATACCTTCCCCTCTGCTGCTGCAGTCACAAAGGAGTAGAAGCAATCAGCTCAGAACTGGGGAAATGCAAGTTGTAGTATATGATTTGTTTCCCAAACCTAAGAAAGCATCGTAGCAATTGTAGAGAAAGTTAATATTCCCTCCCCAGCTCAGGTAATGAATGAAGAAATAGTGCTGTCCTTTAATAGAGACGTTAGCCAAAAATCCTCAAAGTGTCAAAGTGTTTTTAATGATCGCACACTCTGCACAATACAATCTTTCTTAAATTTGTATTGTTGATGTATCCAGACAAAATACTTCTGTGCTTCTGATAAGTATATACGTCTTCTAATATATTCTTTTGGGATTGTACATTTGCTTGAATAGCAATACTCAACAAGATGTTGGGAGTACACAGAAAAGAAGAGAGATCCAAGAATTTTCCATAATTCAGTTCAACCCAAACAAAACTAAGTTTTTCAAAAGGTTTAAATATCATCATAAAAAGGCTTGAAGGCCATTATGTATGAGGCCCCCCCAAAGTACTAACAATTGATCAGTGAAACCAAGAGCAGTGGCAACATTTTCCTTTGTTTTTGTAAATTTCAGTGGACAAAACCTCTAGGACTCTGTAAAAGGCAAGTGCTTCCTAGTCTCTTTTCTTTTGCGGTTTGACTAGGCAATTATTGATGTATTTTACATGAGCCCATCAAGACATTTAATCTTTGCCTTCACAGTTAATAAAAATTGAAAGAGGACAGGAACATCCACAGTTCTACTCATGTCTGCAGCTCATGTCTGCGGCATGCTTGGCCTTACATGGCTCTAGATTCAGCTACCATTTGGAAGATTTTCTTTACAGCCGTAAGGACTAGAAGCATTTATCTGAAAATGCAATTTCTGTAGAGGTTGATAACAGGGTAGCAACAGTTGTCCTCAGTCCTCAGATGTGCTATTAGCATTAGTGTCACCAGTTACATCTAAACTGTACTCTGGCTGGGTAGTTGGTCAGAATTACAAGGAGGCCAGGACCACCATGTGGTGTGCCGCAGGGCACGAGTGTCCTGGAGTTTATATTAAGCCATTGTGATGCAGCAAAGAAAAGGTAACTGTAAAGTGGAGATGTTACAGTCAAGATATATCCAGAAGAGCCAGGGAAGTGATTATATATTGGTAAGACCTTATCTGGAATACCATATACAACTATGCCCACTAAGATAAAGAAGAAGAAACTCAAACTACAAAAGATATAGAAAATAGCTATGTAATATGCAAGAAATATGTGAGAATGCTAAAAAGGGTTTCTTTGCTTATCCTAACAAAACAAAGGCTGAGATAGGGTATATGCTGCCGTCAGTAAATACAGCAGTGGTAAACACTAAGGGTGAATGTTAAAATTGATGTTGTCAGAAGAATAAACTGGTACATTTTGGCCAGGAGTAAAATTCTTTTGGTAATTAAAAGACATTTCACAGTGTTACAGCAAGGAGCATCTGGAACCATCCTTCAAATAGAGCAACGACAGCAAAAATATATTTGATAGATCTCGATCCTTTTAT
Organism: Mycteria americana; assembly: GCF_035582795.1. Taxonomy (NCBI): domain Eukaryota; kingdom Metazoa; phylum Chordata; class Aves; order Ciconiiformes; family Ciconiidae; genus Mycteria; species Mycteria americana. Next base: position 41,150,620 of record NC_134366.1, on the reverse strand, counting down.
TAAGGCATTATATGATGTGTGCCCTCTGATAGCAGGGGAGTGGTCCCAGTCCCTTGACCTTTCTTTCTGTCTGCCTCTACCTTTCCTTCTTAATTTCATTCAGCTGAAATGTACACCAACAGCCCAGATAACAGCTGAACAGCTGCATTTGCCACTGCCACTGCCTCCTCAGCAGTGTCTTGTGTACAGAGAGAAACAGAAATAATGGAGACAGTTACTACAAGACAAAAATTAAAATAAATGTAGTGTTATTCTGTTATTAACAAGCCTAACTAAGGAAACACTATAGCAAATGACAGCCAGGAGGTAGTTGACCTTTATGTAATTATACTATAATTTTTAAAAGTGCATATATATATATATATATATACACACACACACACAAGATTTTAGTAAGCATCCGTTGGCAAATCTATTTAGCTATTCAAATAGATTTTATCTCACAATGTTGATTTCTCACATTTATTTCTACTCACTGTGCATAGAATTGACTGCATTATGCCAATGTTTGCCATGTTAAATATTTCTAAAGGTTACCAACTACGTAATCATATATGACATGAAAAAGTACTTGCATTTCACCCCCCAAGAAACTGAGTTCTGAGTCATTGGTACCTCCTTCTGCTGTAAACTGTAAGTAAAAAACAGCCCCCCCAATGTACATGTTAGAGAAAAAAAAATCGACTAGATCTGCCATTCTTCTTCATTTGTATATCAAAGAGCTGTGAAGATGTTACTCCCTTTTGGTTGCAAGACGATGCTCATATGCCCTTCTGCAAAAACTTCACAGAAACATCCTGACCTCTTCAGATGCTTTTTGTTTAAATGTTTTCAGTTGAATAATGAAAGCCAAAGGCTTATGATGCATCTCCTAATTAAGACAAACAGCATTCATTTCCATTTTTAAATGCTATGTATTATTTTGCCTCCATCTTTCTTCTTGTTTGCTTTTCACTGTATCCCAACCATCAAATGTAAGACTTCTGATTCTCCTGCAAACAAAGGCCTGCACAGCTGTTACTTTGCAACAAGCACATTGTGGGCCCCATCCAAAGCTCATTGAAGTCACAGTCTTTCAATTGACTTCAAAAGGCTTTGGATAGACTCCTTTTTTAAGCTATATCTTAATCTGTGATGCATTTTTAAAGCTGAAAAACCTTTAATGCACTGACGTTTCCGCAGTTTATTATAACAGAAGATACGAGAAAGATGTGCAAACAAAAAAAATGAACAGTTAACTTTGCACGAAGTATTAATACGAAATGTACTCTTATGATACTGCTGCCAACTACTTTTAATATCCTAATAATGTATTGTTACTCTATGACAATACGGAATAATTTTAAATCCTCATTCATAAGGACTCCAATTATAATCTAATTCAGCTCAGATTAACTATGCTTTGATGGCAATTTCCTTATAAAAAAAAAATAGCCTAAGATAATGTGCTGCAAATATAGTTTCAATGCTAATAAGAGGCAGTTTAACAGCCTAGAGAAGTTAATTCTGACTATCTTTTCATTGCAGTGATAAACAGTACATAAAGCACCTCAATTACATATTTAATATAAAAAATGAAGTTGTAACATATAATTTAGTCAAACTACTGTTAACTTCACTTTAGGTATCCTACTCTTTCAAAAAGCAAAATTGTAATTTTGCTACTTCTACATAACTGTGACAGAGTTGAAATCGGTGTAGCAGTGTCACTACAGACACATCTGCTTCATATCATAATTTCATTGCTATGAAAAACTACAGTAGCTTTCATTGTATAAAACTGCAGCAGCTGTAAGTGGGACATTTTAGTTCATTACTGCTTCAGCCAAGCTTTGCACTGAAAATTATTCAGTAAACTTTCATGACAGCTTTTGATTTTTACTGTATCTTACAACACTCTTTTATTGCCATAAGTTGTTTTCTTGCAATAAATGTAAAATGATAGGGAGCTACATTGCTTATGCCAGCTGAAGATTTGATCCAGAAGCTGATTCTGACATCAAGGCCCTGGCACAAGGGCAAATCATAAATCTAAATTAAAAATCAGAATAAAGATATCTGCTGAAGGTTTTAATCTCAATGAAATCACTAAGTCATTCCCTGTTACTAGAGTGCAAGGATTACAATGCCTATAATCTTTAATATTAACTTCTAGCTAACGTATTTTTCATACATCTGAAAAATAGTAATTATATTCCAACCTTTCTCTGTTTTTTTTAAACTGTTATTCAAGAGGAAACTCATGAATGAGTGAAATCTTCTGACTGATATATAGCAGTGACAACCAGAATTTCATTTCATGAAAAATTTTGTCAGTTTGGATTTTGTATTCCAGAGCAAACAAAAAAGATGTAAAAGGGAATTCCTCTGAAATTCTTTTATGCAAACAAGAATGACCAGAAAGTAGCCTAGTTATGACTGACAGCTGTGATTAAAGGGACCTACATGGAAGTTTGATCTGTTTTATACCAAGCAGAGGCTAGTGCATTGGTCTCCCTTATCCCCAAGTAGCCTGGATTAACTAACTGCAGGGACAAAATCTCCTCTGAGAAGCTGTACTGTCAGTTTTCAGAAAGAAATATTGATTAAACCAGATTAACTCTATATCGGTTGTAAAGCGGGTCTGAAAATTCTTCACACTACAGAAGACCTAGATCTGAATTCCCATTCAGAATCAGAGACATGGAGCAGGATTTTCAACTTATCTTATTCTCTGAAAAGCATCTTAACCATTCCAGTTAAGATGAATAGGTTCTCTCTGACACCACAAATTCTACCATTGACAGAGGAAATCTGAACATACTTAAATAGAATACTTTTTGCTTTCGATGACCCAAACCAATCCAAACACAAACACAACTCTGTTTCAGGTGAAAGACTCCCAGTTGTGTCTCAGAATGAACCTATGCTATGGTCAAGATATGTTTACACATCTTTTCTTATTAATAGTTCTACCTAATACCTTAATCTGAACAAATCACTCCATTGAAATTATCACGTTTTGAATAAACATTGGGTTTCCTTACTCTTTCTGAATTGTTGATCATCGCTCTTACTTTTTGAACACTTTCTTAATGATTTTACTGAAATGAAATGTTGCAATTTTCTCCAAATTTGAACCGAATCAGTGATTTTCATTGTTTTTTCCCAATGGTACAAATCTAATCCATTTTGAAAGGAAAATGGGGATGCTAACGAACCAGATTTTACAATAACAGAATAAAAGGGTTTATTTATGCTGTAAACGATGGAGTCTGACCCTTTGGTTACTGTCATTTTCAAAGTCCTTTTAGCATCGGGAATGAGATTTTTCAAATGAATTCCCCACTGACGACAAAAGAGAGAACAAAAGCCTTCTGGGCTTTGGTTACTACGCCCCTGCTCTTGGAAGACAGAGGGTCATGCCGCTGACCAGCAGATGGAGACACAGTATTCTTCTTGGAAGGTAAGTTGCAGCTCGAGGTCCAGGTAGTCTTAACGTTCTACTGACTGTGACTTTGCAATTCATCAGTTTAACAGGTTAGCTCAATCCAAAGCCAAATCCATCTTCTGGGTTTTTCTCAACCATACGTTTTTCTGGATTGTAGCTATTACTGCTCTAAATACTCTAATTACTTGGACAGTGGCACTTTTGATTTTAAGCATAAATTTGTAGATATATTTGTATAACAATTAACTAGATAAATGTTTAACTACTTTATCATCTTTCTATGATTAACAATTTCTCAAAAACGACAGAATTTTTTCTAAATCAGGTCATCTATATGAGTTCCATACTAATGGAGTCACATTTCCTAGACTCTCACTTGCTCTTGGTTTTGAGTGTAAGTTTTATAAATACAAATACTTGGGTGTTTTTGCTCAGCTGAACACTATCAAATATCTTTATTTGTATATCCCAAATGAATATTTGGAACTACATTCTGTGTGAGAAAACCCACCCATTCCAGTTCAAAATTCAACCTCTCTCAATACTCCTTAACTTCAAAATGTTTTTCCACAAGTATTCCCATCCATAAATTCAATAATTTTAATGTTCACTGAAAACACGAGTTTAAAAATTGATTAATTGAAACAATTTTTTAAAAAGAATAGTGGAAAAATAGATTTTCCATCGGGTACAACCATGAAGAATCTTGAAATGATTCATCAACAAGCTCTGAACTCTGTGCCTCCAGATACTCAACACAGTTTTATCAGTTGTGTGAAATAGCATCAGCATTATCTCTGATTCTCCCCTTGGCTCCAGAGAAATACACAGGCTAGTCATTCTCTCAATAGAGAGACACTAAGCAAAGACTGGCATATTCATTCTAAAGATAAGTTGTAAGTGGTGCATCAATTATTCTAGACACTTGACTGTCCAGTGTCTAAAACACTAGAATATTATGCCCCTTTTTGTTAAGAGTTGCTATACGGAAATTCTGAGTTAACTTACATGCTAAATTCTGGAGAATAGCAAGAATGTTTTCTCAAGCATGATACTAAGCCAGAACAAATAACCAAGACTGAAGAGAAGAGAAATAAAAGCACAGTTTACTGTTATGCAATGAATCTGCCATGACTGTTCCTCTCATGGTTGGAGCAAAATGGCTCAACCAGGAGGTGGTTTGACAGAAGTCAGAAAACAGCTAGAAACCTGTGGGATCAATAACAAGAAGGGCTTTTCAAGGTGACTGGACTGAAATTCCAGAATTCTGTATTCACAGAGGCTCGATTCAGCTTTAAGGCACTAGAACTCAAACCGTCCGTCACTACATAGATCATACGGGTAGGAAGTAACAAGTATGAGAGAGTAGGGCTTGTGATTAGAGACATAAGAGGGGAAAAGCACATAGATCAGCACGCTTCTGAGCATGTGGTAGAAACTTTAACTTTATCTTTTCTATAAAATATTAATTTATTTCATGGCACAACAGAAAAGGGAGCAAAAGTCAAATAGAAACAATAATATTTTTCCAGAACAGGCAAAATCAAGCTCTCATCAAGAAATGGCATGTGGGATCTAGTTGGGAATGATTTTTCTAAAGCAGTACATATTATCCATCACGTTTCCATGAGTTAGTTTAATATCAAATACAAAGCCACACGGGATTTAATGCTGCTAGCTCTTGCAGAGTCCTCCTGTAGCACACTGGCTAGAAACAGAAAATGTAGTCACTAAGAGCCCATGAACTCTGGCGTCTGCAGCAGGTCTAGAAGCTATGACAAATCCTGCAACATTAAAAGCTCAGTTGTCCTTGTTTCTCATGACTCTTCACAAAAGTATCTCCCTTATTCTAATAGGAGCATTGAAAGAAAGCTAAAGCACACAACACAGATGAACATCTTGATTACCTTGCCACAGGCTCATGCACACAATTCCTCTCCCTTCCCATTTCTCAAAAGCCATAGGTTTTCTTATGAAAGGAAATTTTACCTTTTGGTCAGCTCTGTTCTTGAAATCCATGGGTTAATGCCCTAATTGCTACAGCTTAGTGGCAGTTTGGAAATCTACTGGCTGTATCAACAATATTAACTGGTATGGTGCAACAGGAGCAAAGATGCTCAGCCAAATACAGTTGGTGCTGAGGACCTGGCATCCACACCATGTTAATTTCAGAGGGGCTTTTGGAATAGCTCTAGTCTGGTCCCATAGGCTGAACACCAATTAGCCGTTGAAGTGTATTGGGTGTACGCCTAGGGATCATCTTCCACTTGAGTTTTACCCAAAAGGAACCCTGTTTACATGCTTGTTGTGGTTTAACCCCAGTCGGCAACTGAGCACCACACAGCCACTCGCTCACCCTCCCCCCTCCCAGTGGGATGGGGGAGAGAATCTGAAAAGCACAAGTAAGAAAACTCGTGGGCTGAGATAAGAACAGTTTAATAATTGAAATATAATAATAATAATAATAATAATAATAATAATGAAGAACTGTTATGAAAAGGAAAATAACGAGAGAGAGAGAGAGAGAGAGAGAGGAACAAAAGCCGGGGGGGGACACAAACAAAAACCCCAAGTGATACAACTGCTCACCATCTGCTGACTGATGCCCAGCCAGTCCCCGAGCAGCGATCGCTGCCCCCTGGCCAACTCGCCCCAGTTTATATACTGATCATGACGTCACATGGTACAGAATAGCCCTTTGGCCAGTTTGGATCAACTATCTTGGCTGTGGCCCCTCCCAGCTCCTTGTGCACCTGGCAGAGCATGGGAAGCTGAAAAGTCCTTGACTAGTATAAGCACTACTTAGCAACAACTAAAACATCAGTGTGCTATCAACATTATTCTCATACTAAATCCAAAACACAGCACCATCCCAGCTACTAGGAAGAAAATTAACTCTATCCCAGATAAAACCAGGACAGTGCTCTGGGCCACTTAGCAGTGTGAAACAAAGCAAGTTAAGTTCGACAACAAGGGGATGCATTTCAGAAGTGCTCTCCTAATCTGAACTAGAGTACTAATGTAGCTACTGGTTACTTGCCACGCTGTCAAGAGAGGGATTATTGTTACTGTTAAAAGTCTAAAAGAACTTATAGAAAAAAGTTTTCAACTAAATTAATGTAGCTGTTTCAGAGGGAGAGTAAAGAAATTTTTATAGGTGTGCAGATGTATAATTTTCTAGCAAAGTCTCAATTGAGGAGGTCTAGGACATCCATGATTGAAGGCAGAAGAGAGAGCAAGCATTTTTTGCTGCTGTTACCAAAATCAATTCCATTTTAGCCAAGTTGAAAGTTACGTACATGTGTTCAGCAGAGACTTAGCAGAACTTCATAGTTTATTTTCTCAGGGACTTTCCCTCAGTATAGTCTGGCATGAATGCCAATATGGACCAGGGATGCAGAAATACATTGTGAAAAGACTGCTAGGAAACATGCAGCAAATAGGGTTGAAAGCTAGTGGGAATGGAAGAGTGAGAAAGAAATGGAAGCAGGAGTTAAGAAAAGAATACTGAGATTCACTGGACAAATAAACAGTGACTAGAAGCCATGAGAAGCCAATGGAAGAATAAAAGACAAGGCTGGAAAATGGACAGAGGGGTAGGAATCAGGCAAACTACAAAACAGTCTTTGCCCCTTTCTTGTCTACCTGAGCATATAATCCACCTTTCCAAAGTTCAAGTGTAGTGTTTCAGTGACACACAGCTATAGTCTTTTTGGATGGCAAATTATTCTGTGCACCCGTGTCTCCTAAAAGCACTAGAGATTCAGGGAGCAACTTACAAAGGACACTACTTTACACAGAATCTTAGTGTATGGCTTGCAGTTTCTGCCAATTTTTTTAAAACTTCTCAGGAGATTGAAGATAAACAATAAGGTATTCTCTATCCTGCTTGTATAGTTCTGACTTTG